>NW_018408519.1:306810-338410 GCF_002113885.1 Mizuhopecten yessoensis
AATGATAGTATCGTGTATTCCACTGTTAAAAATGATAGTATCGTGTATTCCACTGTTAACAATGATAGTATCGTGTATTCCACTGTTAATAATGATAGTATCGTGTATTCCACTGTTAATAATGATAGTATCGTGTATTCCACTGTTCACAATGATAGTATCGTTTATTCTACTGTTAATAATGATAGTATCGTGTATTTCACTGTTCACAATGATAGTATTGTGTATTCTACTCTTAACAATAATAGTATCGTGTATTCCACTGTTAATAATGATAGTATCGTGTATTCCACTGTTAACAATGAAAGTATCGTGTATTCTACTGTTCACAATGATAGTATCGTGTATTCCACTGTCCACAATGATAGTATCGTGTATTCCACTGTTAATAATGATATTTTCGTGTATTCCACTGTTCACAATGATAGTATTGTGTATTCTACTGTTAACAATGATAGTATCGTGTATTCCTCTGTCCATAATGATAGTATCGTGTATTCCACTGTTAATAATGAAAGTATCGTGTATTCCACTGTTCACAATGATAGTATTGTGTATTCTACTGTTAACAATGAAAGTATAATGTAATCCACTGTTAACAATTATAGTATCGTGTATTCCACAGTTAATAATGATAGTATCGTGTATTTTACTGTTAACAATGATAGTATCGTGTATTCCACTGTTAATAATGATAGTATCGTGTATTCCACTGTTAACAATGATAGTATCGTGTATTCTACTGTTAATTATGATAGTATCGTGTATTCTACTGTTAACAATTATAGTATCGTGTATTCCACTGTTAACAATTATAGTATCGCGTATTCCACTGGTAACATTGATAGTATCGTGTATTCCACCGTTAACAATGATAGTATCGTGTATTCCTCTGTTAATAATAACAGTATCGTGTATTCCACTGTTAATAATTATAGTATCGTGTATTCCACCGTTAAGAACGATAGTATCGTGTATTCCACCTGTTAATAATGTTAGTATCATGTATTCCACTGTTCACAATGATAGTATTGTGTATTCTACTGTTAACAATGAAAGTATCGTGTAATCCACTGTTAACAATTATAGTATCGTGTATTCCACTGTTAACAATGATAGAATCGTGTATTCCACTGTTCACAATGATAGTATCGTGTATTCTACTGTTCACAATTATAGTATCGTGTATTCCACTGTTAACAATGATAGTATCTTGTATTCCACTGTTCGCAATGATAGTATCGTGTATTCCACTGTTCGGAATGAAAGTATCGTGTATTCCACTGTTAACAATGATAGTATCTTGTATTCCACTGTTCGCAATGATAGTATCGTGTATTCCACTGTTCGGAATGAAAGTATCGTGTATTCCACTGTTAACAATGATAGTATCGGGTATTCCACTGTTCGCAATGAAAGTATCGTGTATTCCACTGTTAACAATGATAGTATCGTGTATTCCACTGTTCGCAATGATAGTATCGTGTATTCCACTGTTCGCAATGAAAGTATCGTGTATTCCACTGTTAACAATGATAGTATCGTGTATTCTACTGTTAACAATGATAGTATCGTGTATTCCACCGTTAACAATGATAGTATCGTGTATTCTACTGTTAACAATGTTAGTATCGTGTATTCCACCGTTAATAATGATATTATCGTGTATTCCACTGTTAACAATGTTAGTATCGTGTATTCCACTTTTCACAATGATAGTATCGTGTATTCCACTGTTAACAATTATAGTATCGTGTATTCCACTGTTAACAATGATAGTATCGTGTATTCCACTGTTAACAATGATAGAATCGTGTATTCCACTGTTCACAATGATAGTATCGTGTATTCCACTGTTAACAATTATAGTATCGTATATTCCACTGTTAACATTGATAGTATCGTGTATTCCACCGTTAACAATGATAGTATCGTGTATTCCACTGTTAACAATTATAGTATCGTCTATTCCACTGTTAACATTGATAGTATCGTGTATTCCACTGTTAATAATGATAGTATCGACTGTTAATAATGATATTTTCGTGTATTCCACTGTTCACAATGATAGTATTGTGTATTCTACTGCTCACAATGAAAGCATATTGTAATCCACTGTTAACAATTATAGTATCGTGAATTCCACTGTTAATAATGATAGTATCGTGTATTCTACTGTTCACAATTATAGTATCGTGTATTCCACTGTTAACAATTATAGTATCGTGTATTCTACTGTTAACATTGATAGTGTCGTGTATTCCACCGTTAACAATGATAGTATCGTGTATTCCACCGTTAACAATGATAGTATCAATGTTAACAGTAGAATACACGATACTATCATTGTTAACAGTGGAATACAAGATACTATCATTGTGAACAGTGGAATACACGAAAATATCATTATTAACAGTGGAATTCACGATACTATAATTGTTAACATTGATAGTGTCGGGTATTCCACCGTTAACAATGATAGAATGATAGTATCGTGTATTCCACTGTTTACAATGATAGTATCGTGTATTTCACTGTTAATAATGATAGTATCGTGTATTCCACTGTTAACAATGATAGTGTCGTGTATTCCACTTTTAACAATGATAGTATCGTGTATTCCACTGTTAATAATGATAGTATCGTGTATTTTACTGTTAACAATGAAAGTATCGTGTAATCCACTGTTAACAATGATAGTATCGTGTATTCCACTGTTAATAATGAAAGTATCGTGTATTCCACTCTTAACAATGTTAGTATTGTGTATTCTACTGTTAACAATGAAAGTATCGTGTAATCCACTGTTTACAATGATAGTATCGTGTATTCCACTGTTAACAATGATAGTATCGTGTTTTCCACTGTTAACAATGATAGTATAGTGTATTCCACTGTTAACAATGATAGTATCGTGTATTCCACTGTTAACAATGATAGTATCGTGTATTCCACTGTTAACAATGATAGTATCGTGTATTCTACTGTTAACAATGATAGTATCGTGTATTCCACTGTTTATAATGATAGTATCGTGTATTCCACCGTTAACAATTACAGTATCGTGTATTCCACTGTTCACAATGATAGTATCGTGTATTCCACCGTTAACAATGATAGTATCGTGTATTCCACTGTTCGCAATGAAAGTATCGTGTATTCCACTGTTAATAATGATAGTATCGTGTATTCTACTGTTAACAATGAAAGTATCGTGTAATCCACTGTTAACAATTATAGTATCGTGTATTCCACTGTTAACATTGATAGTATCGTGTATTCCACCGTTAACAACGTAATCTTAATTACAGTAAAACACTGTGATGACTTGCGTGTATTCTAACCAGCTTGTATTCTAACCATCTGCAATAAAATACAATCACACTGATGGTATATTTGCTTTTTCTAACCATACACTTTTTATTTTCATTCACATAATGCAGGTTTCAAATCAGTGATGCTATGGAAAATAAAATGTATTTACATTGGTTATATGTAACTAATTCGATCATTACATTGCCGCCTACGAATGACATACATTTCATTTATTGTTACAAAATATACGTTCTACTTAAAGTCAACAAATTATAAACAATGATATTGTTCCAATTGTGATAACTCTGGTTAAACTCGTTCATCGATAGGTACATGTACAATATTAATAGATGTGTATCGATACGTACAATAGATGTGTATCGATACGTACAATAGATGTGTATCGATACGTACAATAGATGTATATCGATACATACCATAGATGTGTATCGATTCGTACAATAGATGTGTATCGATACGTACAATAGAGGTGTATCGATTCGTACAATAGATGTGTATCGATACGTACAATAGATGTGTATCGATACGTACAATAGATGTGTATCGATACGTACAATACATGTAGATGTGTTTTCGTGCTGTGTTCCATGGATTGAGCAGTTATCGATGTTATTGATGTAGGGCTTGTCAACTTAATTCATCAAGTCATATATAACGTTAAAAAGATATACATAAACAATTTTAAATGAATATATAAAGAATTAAAATATACATATAACCATAGCTAATTTGACTTTATAATTTATCTAAAAAATAAATCAATGCAATCATATAAAATAAAACGTCTCCTCATAAATTGTAAAACATATTACACAAGAAATCACATGTCAAAAGATTGATAGTTTATGGAAATCTCATAATAGATTCAATTGTTATAGTTTTAGAAACACGTTTTAGTCAGTATTCTTCGTGATAAATCAAAAGAAAATGAAATTCAATGAAGTGAAATAATATCTTTTTTTCAAAATTAAAAACAAAAAATGTATTTTTTTCTTAATTTCACATAAACTGACAAAGTTATGGTTTTTTAATATTCAGTGTTGTGACAGTAATTTTAAAAATCGCCCGAAACAATATTCTGATAGAATAAATTGATAAGACAAAAATAATTTCAATTTTAAGACATATATACATTTTATGTAAATTATTTTATAGTGCAATATATATTTTTAAACTCTTTTAGTAAGAGTTTTTGTCTTTATTCTCGTTTAGAGTCATAATATGAAGTAAGCGTTAAAAATATTTTTTAATTGATTTATGAGTAAGCTTAAAGTGCTTTCCGATTTTAAAATCCACTTGTGACAGTTTCTGTGTTTATTGTCCGAGGTAAGAGACTGAGTAAATACAATACCTAACGCCGTAGCACCTGTAGAACAGGTAAGCGGTATAGTGTGGCTACCTCATTACCTGTGCCTATTATACACCTACATAAATGAAATGGGAGCGCATTGTCCAGTAGAGTGATACAAGTACCTATTAGATAATATACAATACGTTCACAAAAGTTCAAGAGACACATTTCCACTCTATTACCAATGTTGTGATGTTGTGAAAAACATCGCGCTTTACAAACCAGCACATTGGCTATCTAGATCGAATTTCATCACACAAAAATAAATCCACTTGAATTGTATTTTTTTTCATTGAGTATTCGCCAAGGTGTGAAAGAGTTCATATTATACAAATATAGAAACGTGAATAAGTGCAAAAGTACACAACGGATTAGGTCGACTATGCACTTTATTAAAGACGAAAATCCCACACGTCCCCCTACAATTCTTTTTGAATCACCAGGAAATATATAGTTATTTAGAAATACATGTATTAACGCAATATACACGATACAAATAAGTAATGTTTTATGAATAGGTGCCGCTATTTATATTTTGTAAAACCGCTTTGGTTATTGGAAAAAAATGGCCATGCGTTGAAACATCTTAATGCACGCCATAGCCGTCACTAAATAATGCATAATACATCATTTAAACATGTGTTTCCTTTGAAAAAAACAACTTCGCCTGAGACACATTGATTAACACATTTGAAAGGTGCACAGGAACCGATGACACATTTGAAATGTACACATAAACTGATGACACATTTGAAAGGATGACACATTTGAAAGGATGACATATTTGATTAAGTGCACACGATCTGATGACATATTTGTAAAGCTTACAGAAATAGATGCCACCTTTGAAACGTACAAAGGACACAGGAAATGATGTGTCAATTAAAGACGAAACAATGAAAAGGTATGTCTGTTCGAGATTTACGTACCTACACCAAATTTTACTGACGAACCCGCAAGTAAGACAGAGTCTGGAAAACTAGAGTAGAAGACCTAAAGCTTTGATTAAAAACAAAAGCACCTTTGATTGTTTTTCTATCTACCTACCTACTATGTATTCTTCTATACCTGTTATATGGTAATACTGGACAATATTAGAATAACAGCAACAAGGAAGTCATGAGAGCTAAGAACAGTGTCAATTTTCAACAGTGTTTACTCCATAGAAAAAGGAGGTTCCTACAGTATTTTAAAATAAAAAAGACTACGAAAAATAAGGACTAAGCGGCGTTGAAGGGGTTCATGGCCACACGGCTTCCTCTTGGATTATATATGCATTAATTATTGATTAGAACGCTCGTCAGTAGGATGGTTTAATCACAGTGACATCGATAAAACGTTTGTCGAAATTAAAAAAACACTGAGTTAAATCATGTAAGATCTTACCTCATCATTGGTGCTTAAATTTGAATATCCGTCAATATCGTCTCCAAGGTCAAGAAAGTCCTGGAAACTGGACATTTCCACAGGTATTGTTTGTATCAAAACTAATACACAAAGTAGGAACAAACGTAAGTCTTCCATCTTCTCCTTTATTCCAACGATTTCAAAGAATGCGAAAAGGCACGAGTAAAATCCGAAACAGGTGTTATACCAAACCCTACACAACGGTTTCCTCTTCAAACCTCACAAAGCCACTATTTGCTGTAAAAGCATCATCGTCGACACAATGGACAACTTTTCGTGTAAATATAATACTAACTTACACATTTGTATCATCTTCAATGCATTTAGTGTAACTTTTGAATAGTTCTTTCACTAAAAGTATAAATTTGCAAAAACTCCATACAAGGCAGCTATCATTTTTTTGCTGTAAAACCCATTATAAACTTTCAAGTTGTTTTTTAAATTATTATAATGATTTGGTATTTTTTCCACACAATGTATAAAAAACTATAAAGTTAAACCAAGTATTCCCGTGTATATTCACGTGCTAGTTTTCAGTAACAGAACTCAGGCAAGCGATAGTGTGTTTACAGGTAGAATGAGTATAAAATGAACCCAAGCCTGTATGTATATACCTTGCGTTAAAGTTAGCAAGTGCAGGTATCGCTATGTACACGTTAAATCATACTGTTGGCCAATGGCTGGTGTGTTGGGCTGAAGCACACAAACGCTGTGGAGCGAGAGTAGCAATGAACATACAAACAGCGAGCTATAGCGTATAGCTGTGTAACTCGTGGCCTAGTGCTGCTCTCTCTCATAAGTCAGATGGTTTAAATCATCTGCTGCCATTATCTGGCAACCGGTGATCAATCGTCACATTAACAATAATACAGGTGCGACATGCCACATTGACATTGTATATCTGTAATTCGGCATGATCAATTTCTATTTCAATAATTGCATTTAAATAATTTCAATATTAAGACGGGTTTTTTACTCCACAGGTGTGATGTGTTGCCATTAATACAAACACTATATATATAGGACAACTTAATACCAGCGGATTTTCTTTTGGAATACATTGTAACACATCTAAACAAAATACTGATAACTCTCAGAATATCTTTATATAACTACCTCTCATCAGTTGAAATTTGTATATTTATACTATAATACTATTAAAATGTGCAAGTAAGCATCGGAAATGCGTTTGGTGATATATACGATAATGTCGTTATAACGTTACATGTATGGCTGTTAAAATAAAACAAAAACGACAGCAAAAAAGCGATGAGGATTCAAAGCTAAACGAAACATGTCATGATCCAAATAATAAAGGAATCGTGCAAGCTTTATATTCTTTGAATGTAAGCGTTTCTTAAATAAGCTGGGCACCTGTCATGGATATCTTCTGTCAGTTCCAATAGAGTATGTAAGTCACCAACGATGCAGGACTTACGTCGAACATGTCTAAAATCATTAACTTTTTCACCCCTGAAATTGCACATGAACTATTCCAACCTTTGAATTGGTAGAGTTCAAATGAGTCTTTAGGGGTGAATAAGTTAAAGGCACAACTGAAACATTATTTATAAAATAATAGGTCATGATAACGACACTTAACTTTGTCATATACACAATGATATATAACTGCTTTACCGTATTCGGGATTATTTTGTTGTTCTATTTGACATGGTCACTAATCAATTACTGACAATATAACTATATTGTGTGTATTCTGATCTGTCACCGAGGTGATGCCTATTTTTTTTAGACCTCATTACGATGTCTTAAGATGGTCTTTGGTTTACATGGATGTGCTATATAAATAATTACGGAAATTTTTAACTTAAACTATTAGCATTGTAACTTTAATTCAAAGTAAATCTATACAGTCATTCATCCTAGGAGATAGCAAAAACAAAAGGTAAGACAGCAACACTTTACGTTAACAAGGTCGAGGGTGAAACGAATATCCCAGGCGAAGCATTTCCGGCACCACAAGTGGCAATCGTCCTTATCATTCTACCAGCTACTAAGTAACTCAATTGACAAAATGTTTTAACTTGTAACTGGATTTCTCATTGATGACAGGCTCTCATTCTTAAAAAAGTAATATTGTTTTCATAATTAAATTTATATTCAGAAATGTGAGCAGTCACGTTGTATCCAAGCTGAATTTGAATGTCATTAAGTCCTTATCTGACAATATTCATAACAATATTTTCATTTATCGAAGTGAACGAAAGTCGTTTCTTGCAGATCAGCAATCTTTTATCTCATAACTCTGATTATTGACGTTCTCGTTTTCTGTTTAAATGTGTGTCATTTTCACGCAAATTCTTCTTCCAGCAACCCATCTGTCATCAACATCGTTGAGTCAGCGTGTTTTGGTTCCGTTTCGTTGTAATGCACGACATTTGAATGCAACAAGAGTATAAAGTATGCTTACGAGACTACAATCACAGTAATCCTAGAAGTAGTGACAGTACTTCAAGAGGTTACTTCAAGAGGTTACTTCAAGAGGCTTCAATAGGTTACTTCAAGAGGTTACTTCAAGAGGTACAAGAGATATCGACTGTTACCCTCCGGGAACTTGGTTTCGTCTTTGCTTTTTCGTATATTGGTAAGGTCCTGGTCGTGTCCTTTTGTTCTGGTGTCTCATCAAGTCCGACTGTTTTAGAGTTCCAAATCTTGCTCGTTCATTATGTTTATTTTGTTACTAAAACTCCTTTTGTAATATGCCATAGTACCATGTAATTTCGTTTAAATTTTATATCATTGATATACAACTATGCTTTTGTTTTTTATATGATATACATTGTTTTAGTATTTACTAAATTCCTTGAAATAAACTTGCATATTTCATATTCGTACTTAACGAAAATATCTTCTATTCATATAATTTGCTAATATAAGTTAAATAAACATTTTATTTCCCTCTTCTTAAAGTGACGTGTCATTATTTGATGAAGCAAGGCCATGTATAAATTACGTCTGTGTCTTTGTGTGAGAATCACTAACACATAAGACATACATTATATCTCCTGATAAGGTAGCTGCTATTTATTTACTGATATTATTGTCTGGGATAAATGTCTGACGTATTAAACATCGCAATACAATGGTTTAATTTTAAACAATAGCGTACCATTGTTTTGTAAACTTTCAAAAGCGGTTCAAGTGAACCTGAGTGTACATTTCATGTAGATCGGAACCTGCATGGTTTTTCCTCGGATACGTCAGTTTTCCTCCGTCACCAAAACATAACTCGTCCTTATTCGTATAAGTTTTATTTTCTTATAACATCAAGCTTTCGTCACAATACCAAGTACTGTAACAATTAATATACCGTAATAGCAAGCTTTTTTTTTCATAATAACACAATTCTCCTGATAATATCAAGCTCTCCTGGTGAAATCAGTAGAGCTCGCAAACAGCATTTCTCCTCGGATATCTGTCTTAGTTTCTTAAGTATCAAATATCATTTTAAAACATATCTTATACATGTATGTTTAATAAAAATATCGGTCACGAAAGGAATTTAAATATGTTAAAACAACATTCTCTATATAGCGTTTTATATGATGTGTTTTGCATCAGACATACCTTAGTATGAACTCTCCGTACACATGATCTAAATGCACTCATTTCAGTGGGAACAGAATATGGCATAGTATTCATTATTTTTACATCCTATGTGTATTTTATGAATATAAAGACGAAACTGTACTCGATTGAATGGGAACACTTAACGTAGCATACCTACTAGAATTTGAAAATAAAACATCGTCAATTGCATTCTTTTTCGCTTGAATTTTTTAATGCACGTGCTTTGCATGCCAATTGTGCGCATTGTCGATAGACAGCCGTTTCCTCCCCCGACTTTAGAAATATAATGAGCCACGTGCCATTCAGTTATTCGTTTGCACGTGCGGATTTGGGGTTAAAGCAACATACCTTGAAATCGTTTCAGATACCCTAGACAAACACGTTATCGGAAGAACAACACGGCAGATATAAGCTTTGTCTGCTAGGGGTTTCGTTAACCATGAGAGATTTGGCTCACGGGGTAACTTAAATACAACGCGGTTCCGGTCTCCGTCGGACCCGGATGCTTCATTGTAGGGTATACTAAAACAGTCAGCCAAATTGTGTAACTATCGTTGCTATAGCTAGTCCCAAGCTCGTTGAGACAGAAAGAGAGCGTTCTAAAAATTATTATTACCAATCGTGTCGTAACAATGTACGGTTTGAGATCCAAAAACATCAACAACAGCCATAAATATTCGTTCAAATCCAATAACAAATTAAGAGTATGTGATCTTCCATAAGCATGACAAATTGAAAGGTTTCATAACTGGAACACGGAAGCAGGAAACATTCAAAGGTTCCATTATACCGCTAACTGGCAAACCAGATTCATAATAATGAAATCGCAGAAAGAGAAAAAGATACCCTAAATATAGAGATGGAGGCAGCGGTCTTAGTAGAGGGCACAACATAGATCGTCTGTTAGACAGGAGTTGATTTAGGAGCTGTGATGTAGAAGAAAAATCTCAAAGTCATTATGTAAAAGGTGAACAAATAAGAAATATTCTACAAATTATGTCAATGTTTTAATAAAAGAAATTAAAATAAAATGTAAGGAATTACAGTAGCAACGGCATGCGAGTACTGCATAAAACATACCGAGGAAAGAATGGTTACTGAGCTACTACGCCACACCCCATCCGTAACAAAAAATCTTTTCATGTTTGTTAATATTTTATATATATATATATATAGTTTGTGATTGATATCTGTAATGCATTCCATTTCGTGCAGTCAATAGTCCGCTATTGTGCTAAGTAGCTGACCGTAATAGATTGTGTCATTATGAATTTATACAGAATAACATTGAATGGTACTAGTGCTTGTTAACGTTAAGCATGATATTCAAATGCAGAGTTAGCTAATAAAAAAAGTATTAACATATAGATAAACAGGTCACAAAATGTAAAACAAATAATGTTGTGTGATGATATTCTTTTATAGTTCGAGTTCAACTTCCTTGTCTTCGAGAATATGCATTCAAAATTTATTTTTTTGTTTGTTTGGTTTTTTTTAAAATATGACTATTTTTAAAGTATGGCTGTATATAAGTGTTTGCAAAATATTTGAATTTTCGATGGAATGGCATCACTAATATCACTACTAAGTGTGTCTTGGGTTCATGCTACTAAGTGTATTCATGTAATTTTCGAGATTATTATTTGCGCGTAAGTTCGGAAGGAGAGTCGATGAAAGGTGTGAGGATATATATGTATATATATATATGTATCTAATAATATAATAAGAATCAAAGATTCCTTCACAAGAATTTGTTTGTTTATTATCTACTATATGTGTTTGTTCATTTGTTCATCTCATATCAATTAATAATTTGATTAAATCAAACGACGAATTATTTTTATCTTTTTGCATCTTTGTTTCTATTTGTTTTCATCACAAGTCACTAATCGTGGTCTTGCTTTTATTATCGTCACATAATTACGGCGTTTGAAACATTGAGGAAAGAAAGATTAATGGCTGTAATTAAAAAAATTGTAAATTAAAAATTTGACGGTATTTTACACTGTAGTTACTACTGTGAAATTAGATATTTTCATGGGGTCCTCAATTCGTGGTTTCCCGAATTACTACCGTGTTGTGGTTACATATATTCTTTAATTACGAGTACCACCTCACACGTGGATTGATATCTGTCAAACTAGTAATCACTCTCTGAACATATGAAGATATCCACGATATCTACGAACTTAAATACCCACGAAAATTACTGATTTCACATCAACATAAGTACAGTTGTTTAGTATTAACTGTGATTGTAAGGGAAATTAATCTTAAAATACTTTTGCGACGATAATTTTCTATTGTGTTTTTTTCATTGATCAATAATTCAAAACTGAAATAATCTGAAATTAATTGTTGAAAGCTACCGCCTCTCAATAGTAATTCACTGACTTCAGAAGACACGATTTCGAAAACAACTCACTTTAATAGGTACATGATGATGTAACAAAAAATGTCAAAATTGGTATATTTTAATCACGTGCGTATACTTTTGTGAAAAAAATAAGAATAACAAAAAAACATGAGTAACTTATCAATTTATAAATATATATTTGTTGTATTGAGTAAATGTAAATATTGATTACGCTCACACTGACAGCTAGCTTAGAAATTCAAAATGTAATACAAATTTTCAACAATCCTACCTTTCCTTTTTGATAATTGTATGGATGTTTGTATGATAATGAATGAGTGTGTGTATGTCTTTATATATGTTTGTGTTATGTCATGTTATGTATATATATTGTAACTGTATTGTATACTAATGTAAAAATTTGAAAAAAAATAAATAAAAAAAACAAAAAAAAAACATAATCTTCACAATCATCTCTGTAATATTAACTAAAGTACAGTTGTGTGTTTCGTTATTTTTTATCCCAGGATAATCCACACAGAACCCCCATTAACGTAAATAGCATCGTAAATCAATTAGGTATTATGAATGACCATGGGAAGATATGTCGGTGCACCCTTCACTGTGCGATAGGAGGGATATACAGGGACAACTTCTTAGAGTAGATAACTGTTTCTTTGTTTGCAAATAAAAAAAAACTAAATTGTAGATATGTGACTTTGAAATAGTTTGCCGACTAAATATATTTGCAATTAACGACAGTTGTTTTAAAATACCTACTAACGTGAGTATTAGTAATAGATTACTTTCGTGATTATTGTGTTGACATTATTAACAGTGTATAAACCCATTTTTACCCCTTTTAAATGATGTACGAACGTGTGGTTAGTATCTAAGTAAATTTCACAAGCTATTTCCGCTATTTATAAGAAATTGGCTTGAATGAATTGGTAAACACTAATTTCAAGAGCACCCCATTCAGTATATTATACATTATCAACTTTCAATTAGTTTATTCAAGTTGTATTTATAGTAACTTAGCTAAATTTATACATCATAAATTAAAATAAATGACATGAATAGTGTCAAAATAGTCTGTTCAGGCAATCAACTTTCATATTTGTTGCAAATTCAAGAAGATATTTCAGATACTGTCTTGACTTTAATTTACATAACTCTGTGTTAAGCTGAGTATGCGTTTGGATATTTTTTGTCCGTACAAAGACCATATGAGGAGGCTCTGTCGCTACTACTGTGGACGGGTGTGTAAATCAGGAGAGTAGCCGACAGTATGTGGCGTTTTATCATAACACTAAGCCAGAGTGGAGGGGGTATGCCTGTTAAACTAGCCATTCATCATACTAATAGCTATTACAAATTCCGCTTTATCTGAAATTATTAGCAAGCGGTGCCAATCTCATAGGCATGGAACACAGTACTTCAATCTTACCTCAATTTACCCCCTTGTCGTAGTCTATCCCCGCACAGAACGGAAATAAAACCTATTACTTACAGCTTTAATACAGAAATGACGGCTCAACAGATCTAATTTGTTTCCTTCTTGTTATATTCTCTGAACGAAGAAAGAACAAATGAAACTCAGTTTTTAACATACTCAAATGAACGCTCTTCGAAAATTACTTGCTTCTTTTTTTATAAAAGAAACAAAAAATGTGTCTAAAACAATTTAATACGTACTTAACAGGTCGCGTTAGAGTTAGGTCAACATTCCCTAGTCGCTGGTGACTTTTGTAGTTTTAATCAGCTGTGGGATCAATGCGCCTAAGCCAGTGGGGTCCACGTCTGCTGTCTCCGGCTAGATAATATAGCTTCTTGTAATGATAATGTTTATTGATAGTTGGGTTGTGTGAACAGCCCCCCACTCTTTTTAAAGGTTTGTCGAGTTCAAAAACACATTGAGATAGTTTTATCGTTTAAAATAAAAGCAACTTTACAAGAAAGATTTGTTTAGATATGATTATACGATTTGTTCCGTCGAGTTGATAGATATCTATATCACAATCGTTTTATTGGAATTCATTTTTTCATAAATGGTTTGTTAAGTTTTTTGGTTCAAGAAATAGATGTGTTCCCGGCTGTATTCTGCAGTAAGGCTAGTGGCACATCTAATCTACTGAATATCGCTTTTATTTGCATGATTTATTTCTGCCTTATGTCTCGAGCAGAAACGAGTGCAAATTCATAAAGCTCGCAAAAAGGTGTTCAGATACAATTCAACACAAAACCATTGAAGAGATGTTGTTCTATCGCGAGTTCAAATTTCCTCGCTTTTTTTTTTGCAAAAATACGTAATCACAAAAAGTAGCGACTGTTCCACAAGTCCTTTGCGCTAAATGTATATCAGACAAACCTTTAACGCATATTACTTTCGTCGAGACATTTTTTAAAAGGACAACTGAATGCAGTAAAATGAACTTCATTTGGAAACTATAATCTGTCTACGATATGCGTACTACGTCATCAAAAATAATGTACAAAGAAAGTGACGCTTTTAGGTAATAAATAGAGAACACAATTCAATATAAAAGGGAGTGTGTGAATACTTTAGTGAACGACTATGTGGGAGTACATGGTGAAATGATGTATAACATAAAATGAGGGGTACATGGTGAAATGTTGTATAACATAAAATGAGAGGTACATGGTGAAATGATGTATAACATAAAATGAGGGGTACATTGTAAAATGATGTATAACATTCGTTGAGTAAATCTCAAAAATATCCCCATAAGTTAAATAGAGAGTTGTTCTCTGTAATATGCATTTTAATAAGGTTTAGTTTTGGGGACCTATCGCCTCCGTCCCTGCGTTGATAATTTCCTCGGAGATTTCAAGACGGCTTCCATTAAACGTTCACACGTTATTTGTAGTTTATATATATTTCTTCCACAGCTTCGCATCCAAGATGGCCGTCATGGCTTCTGATTGGCTAATGCATATTAGTTTTTGCTGGTTTTGTCCTATATAACTATTTCAATAAATGTTTTATGAACAGATGTGTGTACGTATAAAGAACAACACTATCACACGAGAAAAAGCAAATAGATTAGCAGATTGAACGATTTGGATAATTCAGAATGAAAATGAAAGCTGAGTTCAGGCTACAACTGAAAATGAAGGCTGCTTCTTCAGT
Source organism: Mizuhopecten yessoensis (assembly GCF_002113885.1). Classification (NCBI taxonomy): domain Eukaryota; kingdom Metazoa; phylum Mollusca; class Bivalvia; order Pectinida; family Pectinidae; genus Mizuhopecten; species Mizuhopecten yessoensis. Next base: position 322,006 of record NW_018408519.1, read on the forward strand.
AGAGAGATTTTACAGTAGTGGAATGAATTGAAAGTTATGATCAGTAGTGACGACTTGTCTAAATTTAAATGTTTTGATAGATATGATTTGAACTTATAACTAGTGGCTGCTTAGGCAAGATTAAAGATGTATAAAATTAGTGATTTGAAGACTGTGCATTCAGAAGTACGATTAATATTTAAAAGTTGAGAAAAAAACACCAAAAAAACGTTCATTATTATAACAGCAAAACACGAGAATTAGCAGCGCGTTTCATACCGCTGTGAAGCTTATAAGTCTGTACTAGTGTATTTGACAACTAAATGTAATCTTCTTTAAAAACATTGAATGAATTTTTATACTATTAGATCTTATTTCAATAGTTCCCCACACGGAAACGCCCCCTTTTTAACTCATAAAGAGAGGGTTTGCCGTCTTGATCCGCTAAGGTTTGTTGTATATAATACAAGGACCACACATATCTCGCTGTCAATTTCCTACAGTACTGAGTCACACGATGGTCTCCCTCGGGGTTTTGTTTGCCGTACATGTTCTATTGTCGGGGCGTGACTCCTTAAGGGTTTGGCATGTTTGTGTTGTAAAACATATCTGTCGCGTCAGTTTCAATCAGTGGAGCTGTCACAATGCAAGGGGTAAATGCATGAACTTATAGCCACAGTTGATATTGCTGATTATAGTTCATTTAGTTGTTAAACCTGTTTATCGATCATGACTAACAGCATGACCGACAGGTACATGTACAGCTTAATCTAAGCTGTGCAAGAAGCATGACATTTTCAATTTGCTGATCGTAAATTTCATTACATCTGCTTCCCCAACATAAGATGTTTGCGTGTTGCTATTTAATCGATATTCGAAAGTGCTTTTTGATTATCACGATTTCTGTGATAGATGTCGACTGATGACAGACAAAATTACAACACAGGGTATCGAGACATGCAGAATGATGTTCATTATGAATAAGATTTCGGGTCGTCATCACGAGTTCGTTGGGAGGTGTTTATTTGTGGGAGATAAAGACTGACGTTTTCCATTGTGCTTAACACTGCTCGGTGTTGATTGGCTGACACTGCTTGCTCTAAGAACGTAGAATTACTTAGATTTGAACTGTATTTACTTGACTGGTTCCGTCGATGAAGCAGAAGACGGTTACCCTTCTGGAACACCTGGCATGTCCCCCCTTGTGTGAGATCATATATAATACAACTGTATATCTGGGGTTCATGTTTTACTCTCGTTTTGTCGATGTTTCAGACAGAATTACGTTTTTTAGACACTTTGGCATTCACTTGTATCGTTAACGACTATTTTTATGCGGTGCTTTCAATGTACAGCAAATAACATTGTTCGTGGTTTACAGGTGATTACTTGACTGGTTCCGTCGATGAAACAGAAGACGGAACCAGTACCAGGACGTGTTATCATATTACATCATGTTATCATAACACAAAATATTTCATCCAATTACCTTTAAGCACAGACTCGTGTTTTCGGCAATAACAGCTACAGTGTTGATCATTTCACTTAAACCAAACGTTACACTGTAACTTTCAGCTATATTACGCATTTCAATTCACCAAATGTTAAATATACATTGGCGTATTCCGTCTTTGCGTATTGCAGAGTTATCTTCTCTTGGGAGCAGGTATTGATTGTTACATCATTGGTTTGTGTAAGAAAATGACGTCCTTTTCTCAATAATTGATGACTATTACGTCACTTGTTTGTGAGAGTAACGTCATCATTTATTGAGAAAACGACGTCATTTTCTCACACAAACCAATGACGTAACAATCAATACGTCATTACCTGCACCCAAGAGAAGATAACTCTGCAATACGCAAAGACGGAATACTGGCCATCTTAAAAAAACACAGACTGAATTATACATAGTGTTTTCATGGTAATAAAGTTTACGCTGGGTTTTACAAAGAGTGACATGACCAGCAGGTTACAGCATATGTGGAAATCCCAAGCGTTGCAAGGTTGGACCAGTATGGACGTATGGGAGTATTTACGTCTTTATCGTGCATTGATTTGTCAATAACTGTGGTTGATATTTCCTTGATAAAGTCGTTATCTTTAGACTAGTGATTCATAAACTAGGCTGTTAACAGGGAAATCCACATTTTATACAGTAATCATCCGTGAAAACCTTTTTTCTCAATGTTTTGACTGTTCAAAAGGAAATGAGGTGAATGTTTTTGAAATATAAAACCATATCTAAATCGACGTTGTAACCTCGTTTTGCTTTAAAGAACAAACAAAGCAAAACAAACTATATATAATCAAAGGTAACAGTTTCGTTGTAAACTTATCATAAATTTGAATAAATGACTCACTTTCAAAATAAAAAAAACTTTATTAGATATTGCAACAAAAACTCAGAATGTCTGCATGCATGGTATATTTTGATGCTTTGTATAAGTAATGACTACTATCAGAATTCATTTTTGCTGCGTTTGCAAACTAGAAAAGAAAAAAATGGTTTCCAAATAAAAGCGGACGAACTCAAGTCTCTGGAAAAACAATGAGGTATTTGGAACTCATTCTGGTGTCAATCTGTTTGATGTGACCTGGCAAAACAGAAATGCCATGAGAAAATTCAAAAATGTCCTACTTATATCTGAAAGATTCTACTATTTTTCATTAGATGTCGCAGACACAGGGAACATAATGTGCATAATATTAAAGTCACGCGCGAGAACGAGAAGAATTTTATCTCTGTTTATTTTGATGAATAGAAGGACACTCTAACATACATTGATAGATGATGTTTGAACATTCACATACAAATATTTTATCTTACACATACAAATGTTTTATCATACATATGCAATGCTTTATCATACACATACAATGTTTTATCATACACATACAATGCTTTATCATACACATACAAATGTTTTATCATACACATACAATGTTTTATCATATACATACAATGTTTTATCATATACATACAAATGTTTTATCATTTACATACAAATGTTTTATCTTACACATACAAATGTTTAATCATACACATACAATATTTCATCATATACATACAATGTTTTATTATATACATACAATGTTTTATCATATACACACAATGTTTTATCATACATAACAATACTTTATCTTACACATACACAAGTTTTATCATATACATACAAATTTATTATCTTACACATACAAAATTTAAATTAAAAATTCGAGCGCATACGAGTGTGCGCATAAGGTGACAGAAACTCGGCAAAGCCTCACATTTGATACACTATATTAGTCACACACGATAGTGATAAAATATCATACACTCTACGTATAGTGTATTTTATACAAAAACAGCGGTGTGTATTTCATTAGTACTCATGTGTTATTCAATTTCACAAATGTATAATATGATATCACACGTGTGTAATACATGTACCTTACCACACACATGTATAAATATAGTATCACGAGCGTGTTTAATAACATATACATGTATGTTGTATACAATATTACACGTGTGATATACAATAGCACGCGCGTGCGAAATACAATATAGTTCTCTGTGTTATAGGACATGGAAAACATCTATGCAGCATAAAGCTGAAATATAGCTAAACATGCTTACGATGAAAATAGTATTTATACCGATGTGTGTTTATTTTTACCATTTTCATCTCGGTTGTTCCGTTTGTATATTATTAGCCGACATTTACATTGAACTCCATCGGCACATCTCTCACAGTTAGCACACGGTGCAACGACTAAAACGCTGTGATGAGTAAAGTAAAGCGAATTAGCACCCTAGGGTTCTATCTGGGTGTAACGGACAGCGCACTAACCGTTTATCTGTTCAGTAGTATGGTGAGACTGGGTTTTCACGTCAGAAATGTACCTCTAATTTTGATGTAAAAATCCTGCAGTACACATGGAGATGATGTTGGATTAAAAATAGCAATATATCAAATTAATGAGATTTTGTATGTAATTTATTTATCAGATCAATAATTTCTTCACCGCATATAGATTAGAACATTGCGATCAGTATTTATATATTTAAGTTCCAAACTGCATTTCCAGTACTATAATACCAGACGATTAGACTAATGTTCAGCATTATCATTATTAGGCATTAATCCTCATTCATGAAGGAAACTAATTTTGTACGCAGTTTAGTTTTCGTGTTGATGTCTACATGTCACAGCTGATTTGATGTTCGCAGACTCATTCTGAATATTCACAATTTCAATTTAGTAAATATCAACATACTTGTTTTAGTGATGTGAACAATTTAAGCGACGTATAAATTAAAGTGTTAGTTTACAATTTAAGTGTACGTGTACAATTAAAGTGTAAGTTTACAATTTAAGTGTACGTTTACAATTAAAGTGTTAGTTTACAATTTAAGTATACGTGTACAATTAAAGTGTTAGTTTACAATTTAAGTGTGCGGGTACAATTAAAGTGTTAGTTTACAATTTAAGTGTACGTGTACAATTAAAGTGTCAGTTTACAATTTAAGTATACGTGTACAATTAAAGTGTAAGTTTACAATTTAAGTGTACGTGTACAATTTAAGTGGGCGTGTACAATTTAAGTGTGCGTGTACAATTTAAGTGTACGTGTACAATTTAAGTGTACGTGTACAATTTAAGTGTGCGTGTACAATTTAAGTGTTAGTTTACAATTTAAGTGTACGTATACAATTTAAGTGTACGTGTGCAATTTAAGTTTACGTGTACAATTTAAGTGTGCGTGTACAATCTAAGTGTTAGTTTACAATTCAAGTGTGCGTGTACAATTTAAGTGTACGTGTACAATTTAAGTGTGCGTGTACAATTTAAGTGTACGTGTACAATTTAAGTGTACGTGTAAAATGTAAGTGTACGTGTACAATTTAAGTTTTAGTTTACAATTTAAGTGTACGTATACAATTTAAGTGTTAGTTTACAATTTGAGTGTACGTATACAATTCAAGTATGCGTGTACAATTTAAGTGTACGTGTACAATTTAAGTGTACGTGTACAATTTAAGTGATAGTTTACAATTTAAGTGTACGTGTACAATTTAAGTGTACGTATACAATTTAAGTGAACGTGTACAATTCAAGTGTACGTGTACAATTTAAATGATAGTGAACAATTTAAGTGTACGTGTACAATTTAAGTTTTAGTTTACAATTGAAGTGTACGTATACAGTTTAAGTGTACGTGTACAATTTAAGTGTACGTTTACAATTGAAGTGATAGTTTACAATGTAAGTTTACGTGTACAACGTAAGTGTACGTGTACAATTTAAGTGATAGTTTACAATGTAAGGGTACGTGTACAATTTAAGTGTACGTTTACAATTTAAGTGATAGTTTACAATGTAAGTTTACGTGTACAACTTAAGTGTACGTATAAATTTAAGTGTTAGTTTACAATTTAAGTGTACGTGTACAATTTAAGTGTACGAGTACAATTTTAAGTGTACGTGTACAATTTAAGCGTACGAGTACAATTTTAAATGTACGTGTACAATTTAAGTGTACGTGTACATTTTAAGTGATCGTTTACAATTTAAGTGTACGGGTACAATTTAAGCGTACGTATACAATTTAAGTGTTCATGTACATTTAAGTGTACGTGTACAATAAGTATAGTGTTTGAAAAGTGTTTGTTGTGAAAGTACTCGTTGACATAGCAGGAATGTTGCGCTACCCTAGTCGCCGCTGTCTTTCATTAAACGTACCATAGATTTGAAGTGTATGAGGGGGGTTCTGAATCAAGGATGTGGATTCCCTGACTGACTGAAGCACCGAGTGAGTGACATCTTTACGATAACGTTCCAGCCATCAATTAAGGGGTCTACGCACTTCACGGACGTTTACTGGAAAATAAACTGACAGGGGACATAACTCTCAGACAATCTCTTTCGATCATCTTAATCATGGGGCAATTTGTATTACATAGCTATTTAACGTAAATAAACACACGTTTTGTAATGTTTTGTAACCTCGTGAAGTGGTCTCTTCCTGTGGTCTGTAAAAATACATTTGTTTGGAGGTATTTCATATAGCCGTACGTGTACAATTTTAGTGTTAGTTTACAATTTTAGTGTCAGTTTACAATTTAAGTGTTTGTTTACAATTTAAGTGTTAGTTTACAATTTAAGTGTTAGTTTACAATTTAAGTGTACGTGTACAATTTAAGTGTTAGTTTACAATTTAAGTGTACGTGTACAATTTCAGTGTTAGTTTACAATTTTAGTGTCAGTTTACAACTTAAGTGTACGTGTACAATTTAAGTGTTAGTTTACAATTTTAGTGTTAGTTTACAATTTAAGTGTACGTGTACAATTTAAGTGTTAGTTTACAATTTAAGTGTACGTGTACAATTTAAGTGTTAGTTTACAATTTAAGTGTACGTGTACAATTTAAGTGTACATGTTACTGCATTTTTGTATGAAACATTCTTCTGTCCTTATTCTTTGAAATTTGACTCAAAACAAAATACTTACTGAATATTTCAAAATTAAATTTCGTTTACAGAACAAAACAAAAAAAAGAAACCCAACTGCATCAACAAGCTTTTGTACTTCCAACCGTGTACCGCACTATAAGTAGGTATAAACTTGTACAGTTACTAAGTGTTGATAATATCAGCGATCTTCGTAAAATTGCTAGATATGTTTTTGAGGCAAATAAGGCACGAGTGACGTAAACATGCATATCAATATAATTTATATAAATGTCTATGCATGTATTATTGACATGTGTATCATTACAGATTACATGTTGTTGTTAATGTCAGATGATGATGTTGATGATGATGATGATGATGATGATGATGATGATGATGATGATGATGATGTGAGAGCGTTAATGATTGTTGAATGCACAATAATGATGTGGGAGTGATAATGAGTGTTGATTGCACAATACATATATGTATATATCATTTGTAATTTATTGTAAATTATAATTATCCAATAAGTTGTGAAACTTAAGGAATAAAAGTTGAATTGTGTATGTGTGTGTGTGTGTGTGTATGTGTGTGTGTATCATATTGTATGTTGTCTCTGTATTGTTTTGTATATATGTTATAACAGATAAGTCAACCGACTTCAAGTAATAAAGAACTAGACTAAGTCTATTTCGTCAGCTTAGTACTAATTAGTAGCCCCTGTGTAAGGGAGGAAACGTGACTGTAATAACATCTTTAACTTTAACTTATGACAACAACAGCTAGAAGATTATGACAATCTCAGCGACCAATAATCTGCCAACAGAGTCAACCTACCTAGTAACCAAACCAGTTTTAAACTATAATTAATTCGATGAATAGTGCCAAATGAAATATGCATTTGCTGAACGATTTGGCCATATTTTTCATTTAGGTACAGAATATTTAAAATAAATGAATGCATTCCTATAACGTTTAGTTTTCGCGTGTCTTTCACATATTTATCAAACAAAAAAAATTCCAGATTGACATGCATCAAAATCTATTTTACAAGTCAATTGTAATTATTTAATCTTATTGCATAATTCACACGCAAATTATTCACATGTCAAATTAAGGTAGCACATTACATAAGTTATATCCACATTTATGTCCAGTTATTTATCGGGTCAAGAAATGTTAGTTTCATACCGTTTAACTACGTGTCAAATCTCTGGACTATTGCACAGTTTGACACATGTAGACACGCGAACACGTGTAAGGTGAAGGTTGGGAATGAGGGATGTTTTTTTCTACAGGGAGATCCGACATCTACCGAACATTTATCTCTTTTAATGTGTGAACAAATCATTGGTTGTGATAACTTTTGACACTATGTTGTGGTGCGGAAGCGTATTGTAAACACGATTGGGTGTTATCCGCCCATTATGATATATTATAGCGCGGTCCGCCATTTCTTGTAATTTACTACAAAGTGGGAATTGCAAAATGTATGGTAAGCTTAACACAACACTAATCGAATGTTAATTTAACATATATCAGAAATATGTAAATCATCATTTTATATTAGCATGCATCATTATACATGTATATGACTCATAGTAATATCGATTGCATGGATATTGATTTATGACTGTTTTATCATCTGCGTTCTCAAGCTGCAAAAGTTGAATAACAATTGAAATCTAACTAGATTTTTCAACATACGAATACAGATTACAATGCTGATGGTGCGATAGAAGATGTGAATGATTTTCATCTAGATTTCGCGGGATTCCTAAGACTGCATCATAATTATGACAGAGATTTGCAGATATGTAGCTTTACAAGAGAGATAATGAAGCTACTGACGAGAAGCATGAACGTTCTAGAACGATATCTGTATTACATTTCCCCAATGTAAGCTAGGGCAGTACGTATGTTTGTATTAATACCTTGTTCTGCCCTTACATTTGGTTGAGGAATCACCCATCATCAAAACGTATATCTGACCATTTGTATGCATATTGCTGTGTATGAATAATTACAATACTTTTGTTAAGGTGTGTTAGAATGGAGACGTTTGAGTGACTATGCTGACGATTAGAACATGAAATTTGGTTTGAACTCGAGACTGATTGGTCGAAACACAAAGGCTAAATACCACATATTTCAGCGGCTAAGGTCAGAACATCAAACCAATAAAACCCATAGCGTTAACACACAAAGAACAATAAACCATAGGGTCACCACACAAAGTCAAACTTTATCATAGAGCGACACACAAATTCAAAAGATGCTATAGCGTCGATAAACAAAGACAATATGTCATAAAGATTCGACACACACACAAATAGGGTCGCCACACAAAGTCAAACAATGCCATAGCGTCGACAACAGAAGACAAAATATACGATAGCATCGACAAACAAAGACAACACACACCATAGCGGCAACGAACAAAGACAAATTGTATCAAAGTGTCGACACAAAATGACAAAATAAATCATAGCGTCGACACACAAAACAAAAGAAACCATAGCAACAACACCCTCAGGCAAAATGTACCATAGCGTCAACACACAAAGACAAAATATACCAAACCGTCGAAAGACAAAGACAAAATATATCGTAACGTCTACACACAAAGGAAATATATAAACCATAGCGTCTTCATTAAAAACAAAATAAACCATAGAGCGACACACAAAGATCATAGGCTCAACACAAAGACAAAATAAACTAAACCTTCAACACACAAAGATCGTAGGCTCAACACAAAAACAAAATAAACTAAAGCTTCGTCACACAAAGAACATAGGCTCAACACAAAGACAAAATAAACTAAAGCTTCGACACACAAAGATCATAGGCTCAACACAAAGACAAAATAAACTAAACCTTCAACACACAAAGATCATAGGCTCAACACAAAGACAAAATAAACTAAAGCTTCGACACACAAAGATTATAGGCTCAACACAAAGACAAAATAAACTAAACCTTCAACACACAAAGATCATAGGCTCAACACAAAGACAAAATAAACTTAAGCTTCGACACACAAAGATTATAGGCTCAACACAAAGACAAAATAAACTGAAGCTTCGACACAAAGAGAGCATAGGCTCAACACAAAGACAAAATAAACTAAAGCTTCAATACGCAAAGATCATACAACACAAGGACAAACTAAACTGAAGCTTCGACACACAAAGATTATAGGCTCAACACAAAGACAAAATAAACTAAACCTTCAACACACAAAGATCATAGGCTCAACACAAAGACAAAATAAACTTAAGCTTCGACACACAAAGATTATAGGCTCAACACAAAGACAAAATAAACTGAAGCTTCGACACAAAGAGAGCATAGGCTCAACACAAAGACAAAATAAACTGAAGCTTCGACACACAGAGAGCATAGGCTCAACACAAAAACAAAATAAACTAAAGCTTCGACACACAGAGAGCATAGGCTCATCACAAAGACAAAATATACTAAAGCTTCGACACACAAAGATCATAGGCTCAACACAAAGACAAAATAAACTGAAGCTTCGACACACAGAGAGCATAGGCTCAACACAAAGACAAAATAAACTAAAGTTTCGACACACAAAGAGCATAGGCTCAACACAAAGACAAAATAAACTAAAGTTTCGACACACAAAGAGCATAGGCTCAACACAAAGACAACATAAACTAAAGCTTCGACACACAAAGAGCATAGGCTCAACACAAACACAAACTAAATTAAAGCTTCGACACACAAAGAGCATAGACTCAACACAAAGACAAAATAAACTAAAGTTTCGACACACAAAGAGCATAGGCTCAACAAAAATACAAAATAAACTAAAGCTTCGAAACACAAAGATAATAGGCTCAGCGCAAAGACAAAATAAACTGAAGCTTCGACACAAAAGTTCATCACACAAAGAGCATAGGCTCAACACAAAGACAACATAAACTAAAGCTTCGACACACAAAGAGCATAGACTCAACTCAAAGACAAAATAAACTAAGGCTTCGATACACAAAGAGCATAGGCTCAACACAAATACGAAATAAACTAAAGCTTTGACACACAATGACCATAGGCTCAACACAAATACAAAATAAACTAAAGCTTCGACACACAAAGATCATAGGCACAACACAAAGACAAAATAAACTAAAGCTTCGATACACACAGAGCATAGGCTCAACACCAAGACAAAATAAACTAAAGCTTCGACACACAGAGAGCATAGGCTCATCACAAAAACAAAATAAACTAAAGCTTCGACACACAAAGATCATAGGCACAACACAAACACAAAATAAACTAAAGCTTCGACACACAAAGATCATAGGCACAACACAAACACAAAATAAACTAAAGCTTCGACACACAAAACGCATAGGCTCAACACAAAGACAAAATGAACTAAAGCTTCGACACACAAAGAGCAGAGGCTCAACACAAAGACAAAATAAACTAAAGCTTCGACACACAAAACGCATAGGCTCAACACAAAGACAAAATAAACTAAAGCTTCGACACACAAAGAGCATAGGCTCAACACAAATACCAAATAAACTAAAGCTTTGACACACAATGACCATAGGCTCAACACAAATACAAAATAAACTAAAGCTTCGACACACAGGGAGCATAGGCTCAACACAAAGACAAACTAAACTAAAGCTTCGACACACAAAGATCATAGGCTCAACACAAAGACAAAATAAACTGAAGCTTCGACACACAAAGATCATAGGCTCAATACAAAGACAAAATAAACTAAAGCTTCGATACACAAAGAGCATAGGCTCAACACCAAGACAAAATAAACTAAAGCTTCGACACACAGAGAGCATAGGCTCAACACAAAGACAAAATATACTAAACCTTCGACACACAAAGATCATAGGCTCAACACAAAGACAAAATAAACTAAAGCTTCGACACATAAAGAGCATAGGCTCAACACAAAGACAAAAGAAACTGAAGCTTCGACACACAAAGAGCATAGGCTCAATACAAAGACAAAATAAAATAAAGCCTCGACACACAAAGAGCATAGGCTCAACACAAAGACAAAATAAAATAAAGCTTCGACACACAAATATCATAGGCTCAACACAAAGACAAAATATAATGAAGCTTTGACACACAAAGAGCATAGGCTCAACACAAATACAAACTAAACTAAAGCGTCGACACACAAAGAACATAGGCTCAACACAAAGACAAAATAAACTAAGGCTTCGACACACAAAGACCATAGGCTCAACACAATGACAAAATAAACTGAAGCTTCGACACACAAAGAGCATAGGCTCAACACAAATACAAAATAAACTAAAGCTTCGAAACACAAAGAACATAGGCTCAACACAAAGACAAAATAAACTAAGGTTTCGACACACAAAATCCATAGGCTCAACACAAAGACAAAACAAACTAAAGCTTCGACACACAAAGAGCATAGGCTGAACAAAAATACAAAATAAACTAAAGCTTCGAAACACAAAGATCATAGCCTCAACGCAAAGACAAAATAAATTGAAGCTTCGACACACAAAGAGCATAGGCTCAACACAAAGACAAAATAAACTAAAGCTTCGACACACAAAGAGCATAGACTCAACTCAAAGACAAAATAAACTAAGGCTTCGATACACAAAGAGCATAGGCTCAACACAAAGACAAAATAAACTAAAGCTTCGACACACAGAGAGCATAGGCTCAACACAAAGACAAAATATACTAAACCTTCGACACACAAAGATCATTGGCTCAACACAAAGACAAAATAAACTAAAGCTTCGACACACAAAGAGCATAGGCTCAACACAAAGACAAAATAAACTAAAGCTTTGACACACAATGACCATAGGCTCAACACATATACAAAATAAACTAAAGCTTCGACACACAAAGAGCATAGGCTCAACACCAAGACAAAATAAACTAAAGCTTCGACACACAAATATCATAGGCTCAACACAAAGACAAAATAAACTAAACCTTCAACACACAAAGATCATAGGCTCAACACATAGACAAAATAAACTAAAGCTTCGACACACAAAGATCATAGGCTCAACACAAAGTCAAAATAAACTGAAGCTTCGACACAAAAGTTCATTGGCTCAACACAAAGACAAAAAACTGAAGCTTCGACACACAAAGATCATAGGCACAACACAAACACAAAATAAACTGAAGCTTCGACACACAAAGATCTTAGGCACAACACAAAGACAAAAAAACTGAAGCTTCGACACACAAAGAGCATAGGCTCAACACAAAGACAAAATAAACTGAAGCGTCGACACACAAAGACAAATTTACCATAGGGTATTATGTATTACCTATGTTATGTGAATAAAACAAAAGTTTAAACTAAATATACCATAGGGTCAACACACGGGTTCAATATATACAATACGGCTACCACGTGCACCCCAACCTTGTATTCCACAGCGTCAACATACAAGGACAATAAATACTTAAGTATAATGATACATTCTGTCATATGTCAGTGTTAATGAGAATGTTTTAACGCCTTAAGTGTGTATGTTGAACAGCGTATGGATTGAATCTACAAGCAACATCAATTTATATCAAATACAGTCGGGTCAAACACGAGATTGCTTTTATTAGAGATCCTAACGCAATAAAATATTAGGCAATTTCTATGGTTTAAATATTTTCTGAATTTTAATTTCAAATTAGCAAACCGCACGTTGTACGCGCGAGCATAGCCTTTTATACCATTTCCTTTTACACTGATTTACCTTTTTTCAGGTGCAACAGTTTTGTCAAGATCCCTTCTATGAAGGCAAGAGATTAAATAGGATTGTAAACATAAAATAATATTTATTGAAATTTCAAAAAGATATTTGATAATAAGTGAAATATAAAACGTCTATCTTAGCGGCGACACATCCATTAAGACTCCCTGATCGTCCCTCAATCTTCTAGCATTAGGCGGCTCCTTGGTGATGTACGAAACAAGAGGCGATATCATCTCTTATCATCATGGTTCCTCCACAGCATGGTATTGAAATCAACAAAAATACCGAAACATTTCGTTTGTGATGAATAATAAAATGCTAATTAATTTTTAACGCATAGATTTCTCTTCTTGTGACAGCAAACAAACTTGAGAATGAGAGAGAGAGGGAGGGAGAGAAGGAGAGAAAAAAGAAAAATTAGCAATACATGTTGTTTTTATTTGTCAATTTGATAGATGGCCAATTTGACTTGAAAAAAACCCATATTAAATTGTATATGTTCATTAGTGTTTAATTAAAAGGGTATTAATAAAGTATTCCACTTTATCTTTTTCATTAAGCCTGGCAGTAGGAACTTAACACAATAAAAACACAAATCTACCAATAAAAGCAATTAGAACTGGTAAGTACCGCTGTACGTTTTTCTGTGAATAATTAATAAAAATACCTTAAAATGTGAATCGTTTGAAACCAACACAAAAATTTAAAAAAAACCAGGACAGACAGACAAACAAACAAACAAAATGCGATATTGTTATGTACGAACAGACGACAGTAAGTTAAAACATCTGAAGAAATTTGTTACACAAATTGCCGGAAGAGGACACCCACTGAGATTGGAATCGAAGCCAAAACCTCAATTATTACCAACTAAAACATTTCCTGGAGTTCGCTAAAGGAATTCCTCCGGAGTGTACGTATACGTGGGTTTGACATTTTAATTGCCCGTCTTATTATGCATAGTAAATATCAAAATAATGCACAAAACTAATGAAAATATTGATTGTGTATATAAATGTTTATAGACATTTAAATATGGCTACATGTTCATGTATTTATGTTATATTTGTCAAAACAACGGGGAAAAGATTGAATTTATAATGGGATACCATTCAATGTTCAACAGTCTTCCTGTCCAATTTCCTTATCATAATGTCTTATAAACAACTGAACCTGTTTAAGTTCATCAGCTACAGACGAATGCTTCTGTGTGTAAATGTATCCTTACAGGTCGGTATGTTGACAACACTACAACCCCTATGCCCATAGCATTACGGTCAGATGTCAAATATAAAACTATGCAACAGCATATAATATGCATTTATTAACTTAAACTCACAGTGTCACATTAAACAACGAATGTCAAATAACTGTAACGGGTCAAACTTCAAGTTATTGGTATCGTTATTTTTTTCGTTGCAATTACATTTGAAAAGGTGTATGGGGGAAATGAACAAGTGTTCTAGTCGCCATACTTATCTAGTGAGAACTATTCCGCTACCAGTGTGTATATCATGTTAGTGGTGTGTCCTGTTGTTTCGTTGTTACTTCCCCGATTTGAAGACGTGACATTACTTGCATTTGCCCTAGATTTACTTGGCGGCTGCCATTACTCGCGCAGAATACGCTTACCCTTCCGAGACACCTGGATATGTTTACATTTAAAAAAATTGAAACAGTCTCAATGGCAGTCTTTCCTTTGTTGATATTTTGCGTCAATTAGCCTGGTTGTAACCACAAATTCAATATTCAAATGTCACGATCAAGTCAGGAATCAAATAAAACCTAAAGACTTAATGATTGAAAATGGCCATTTTTATTAAAACGACATAACATAAAAATACATGTACGACATAACATAAAAAAATACATGTTACAATACATGTATTGAACACCCTCCTGAGAAGGTGTACCATAGACTGCATTTCATAACCAAATGCAATGCCATCCTCCTAATGACTATAGTAGGTGAGGGGACAAAAAACGCCCAAACCTTGAATAACTGTTAAACATACCATGAGTATTATGACATCATATAAAATAGAGGTGTTAGGGGACGGTGGCGGGAAATCAATGGTTAAAATAGCGCCCTACCTTTTGCTCGTGAAGAAATTTTCCAAGTGACGCTTAGCTAGATCACGTGATCATATTTTCATACGCATGTGCGTCCTGTTCACCTTGCTCACTAGGAAAATATATTCAAAGGCCAATAGAAAGAATCCCAAAATAAACCGTTACCACCAACATAAATGCAATAAAATACTTTCTGTTTTTAATTGTTGTTTTATGTTGAATGGTTCGCACCTATCAGTCAAGCAGCAAGCTATGTAATAGTACAATAGTCAATAAAAACCAGAAAGACTTATTGATTGAAAATGGCCGTTTTTATTAAAACGACATAACATAAAAAATACATGTACGACATAACATAAAAAATACATGCTCCAATACATGTATTGAATACCCTCCTGAGAAGATAAACCATAGACTGCATTTCATAATCAAATGCAATGCCATTCTCCTAATGACTATAGTAGGTGAGGGGACACCTTGCACAANCCTCCTTAATAATGATAATAATGATTGTCGTCTCAAAGCGGTTCACAAATTATTATCCGTGGTTATAGGGCCTTTACAACCAGCCAATATCTTTCTCAACTCCCTCGGGAGCATACAGCCGGTGCTGCCATTTCGGCGCTCACAGCTAACATTCTACAATTCTAGCACTGCCCAACCACGTACTCATTTACAGCTGAGTAGACTGGAACAAGCGGGGTAAAGGATATTGGTCAAAGATACAACACATTGACGTGACGTGACCCGAACCGGCAACACTCCCACTACACTACCGTGCCTTGTTTAAAGAACAATATTTATTTATTACTTTGTGAGGTCTGACAGGAATAAGTAAAATTACTGTTAATTTCAATACATCAATATTTGAATAATTTGATTCCACCCAAGGCTGCAAAACATGAAAAAAAATAAGAATTCATAACTTCAACGTTTTACATGTATTAGTGCCGTGACTTGAACACTTAATCCTTCGGTCACGAGCCCGGCGTCCTACCACTAGACTACTGTGCCTCCACCAATGTCTCGCAATCCGTTCTGGGAAACAATAGACCTGACGTATCCCACTGCACTGCATAATCGTGAGAGGCAATTAATGAGCCCCCCACCCCCCTCCGACCCTCTGACCCCTCGACCC
>NW_018408519.1:338473-434040 GCF_002113885.1 Mizuhopecten yessoensis
CCCTCTGACCCCTCGACCCCCTCCCCCCCCTCAGAATCGGGGCTGGTTTCGTCATTGTCTTCTGTTTAGAGGACATAAGGGAAACCAAGAATAGACCAACTGTATCCCAATCCATGTGACTTATGTGCCTTCCTGCAGAATATGGGTTTTCTTCAGTAGACTTTATATGAATATGCTTCCCTCGTTGCAACACTTGAAATCTTTTTCATTTCCTGTCTTTCATACACACTTTCCGTTTCATGCGGTGTTTCCCTAGGCACCCGTCCTCGTATATACGTATAACCCTTGCTATTGTGTCTCACCCGTCCTCGTATATACGTATAACCCTTGCTATTGTGTCTCACCCGTCCTCGTATATACGTATGACCCTTGCAATTGTGTCTCCCTAGCCACCCGTCCTCGTATATACGTATGACCCTTGCTATTGTGTTTCCCTAGGCACCCGTCCTCGTATATACGTATGACCCTTGCTATTGTGTCTCCCTAGGCACCCGTCCTCTTAATACCCTGACTGTTGCGATGACCTTAAACCCAAAATAAACAAACCAATGTATCACAGAAAGTTTTAAGTAACAACAAATCTTGATAGTAAATGAAATGGAGTCACCAATATCTATCCATGTATTTGCATATTATGCTATATTTATGTCCTATTATATAATTAACCCTTTCAGCACTACAGGCAATAATGGACTTGCCCATATCAATGCATGGTAGAGTTTTTAAAGTTACATAGGGGTGAAAGAGTTAAAGATGGTGTTTATCAATTTCTTATAAAATCGATTGAAACATGAAATTAAATTATAACTTTATTGATTTTTATTCATTTCTGACCGAGGAACAATACAGTTGGACAGTTTGAGGCTTCAAAACAAATATAAGGAATTATGTTCAGTGTATTGAACGTGTTGACCTTTCTATCTCTGGGAATGCACGGATGATAGAAGTTAAAATAACTGCCACATATTAATATTTTTAAAGGCGTTTTATTACACTTCCTGCCGTTATTGAGTTAATCTAAATAATTTATTTCAATGGAAGTAAAACCACGAACAAGTAGATTAATTTAACTAGGCCCATGACACATTATTATATTTTATATTTCTTGGGTGTTATATGTTGTATATCATACGAATCTAATTCACATCATCAAAGCTATTATACAGACAACTCTTTAAAATACCCATCATTATTCATTTCAGCAGATGATAATGTTTACCAACCTTTTAGCATTATGTAACAAGTTTGCCGACTTAACATAGCGATATTACCAATAACACAGAAAGACTTCAGGTTTGTTGAAGTTTGGTTTTGATCTTTACAACTTGTTGAGAACTAAGACTTTAACACAAAACTAGTGAGCAAAAAACATGCTTTCGTGAGTAACACACAAGTCAAAAGCTAAATTAATGAAAGGAATTTGTCTGTCTAGGTAAAGAAAATAATTAATATGAATTAATGTCGGTAACACGCCTTAATCAAAATGGTGCCGATGAGCCGGGGTTGAAGGCGCTATGGTTTAAATATGGAGGCTTTTGAGGGGTTTATCCGGAAGTTCCCTTTCATTATGTACTTACACGTGTAACACAGGACTGAGGATATTCTAGTGCGGCCTGAGCAACTATACAAACAGACACACGCAGACCATTTAGTATGATTATGCCCCTAATGACATACGATGTTACGTCTATATCGGAATGAAAGCGCATCAGAGGCATAGCAGGACTTTACAGTCATGGCCGAATCCCATTTTACATACTACACATCATATATCTTTCACGATATATTATAGTATCAGCTGAAAAGTCTCGCTGACGTTACGAAACAGGAAATGCATAGAATTACCTCCCTTCTTAATTTAAACGAATGCTTTGTTTTTATTGACAAGACTCAGCTGGTCAAGATCTGACCAGGGAAGTGTTTACAATAGTGCAAGTTACGTAAATGCCTAAGATGACTGCCTATAGTTCTATATGTTTAGATATTGTGATGACTATGTGCTTTGTTTTGTTTGGACGCAAGGATGATTGCCTATTGTTCGGCTTTGTTTCGACACCGGGGTAGTAGTGCTATGTTTTGATATGTTGCTAGGGTACCTTCCTATTGGTCTGTTTTGTTTCGACACCGGGGTAGTAGTGCTATGTTTTGATATGTTGCTAGTGTAACTTCCTATTGGTCTGTTTTGTTTCGACACCGGGGTAGTAGTGCTATGTTTTGATATGTTGCTAGGGTACCTTCCTATTGGTCTGTTTTGTTTCGACACCGGGGTAGTAGTGCTATGTTTTGATATGTTGCTAGGGTAACTTCCTGTTGGTCTGTTTTGTTTCGACAGTTGGGAAGTAGTTCTATGTTTTGATATGTTGCTAGGGTAACTTCCTGTTGGTCTGTTTTGTTTCGACAGTTGGGAAGGAGTTCTATGTTTTGATATGTTGCTAGGGTAACTTCCTATTGTTCGGCTTTGTTTCGACACCGGTCTAGTATCGTAGTGCTATGTTTTGTTTGGGCGCAATGATGACTACCAATTAATCTGTTTTGTTTTGACATTCGGAAGACAACGTGTTGTGTTTAATTTGGACGCCAGAATAACTAACTTTTGTTCGGTTTTGTTTCCATATTGTGGAGACGTGCTAGGTTGTGTTATGACGTTAAAATTGCTACCTATTGTTCGCTTTTGTTTAGACATGGGGACACTACACGTGATATGTTTTGTTTAGACACCATGCTCCCTGCCTAGTACTCTGTGTTGTTAAGACAAATCTTGGTGAAAGTAGATGTTAAGGCGCCAGGATGACTATTACTGAAGCAATGAAATACTGCAATTCACTCGTTTTAGGGGATACCAATACTTTCGCTTTGCATTACGAATAAAATCGATCACTTATTCAAATATATGGCAAACAATTACCATTATCATCTACAGCTTGATGTGAAGACAATTGGAACGACTTTGTGAAATTTGAAATTAACCTATTTTAGAAAAAAAATCGTAAATAAGATTGTCTGCTCGTGCTAAGCGATAACCACATGCCGGGGTAAAGCGACACTCTCCATTTAAGGAGCTGCGTCAAGAACATTGTCCGTTCATAAACAACCAGATAAAGAGTAATTAAAAAAATAAAAATCGAGAAAAAAACGTGATTATCCACAGGTAACAGATCTCATCTACCATTTTCACAGGTTTTATTATTAATCTGAATTTTGTTAGGTTCAAACGTGAAACGGGATTTCGAAAATGTCACGTACGCCGGAAGGTTGCCATGGTATTTAGTCTACTTTTAGTGATCAGACAATTTCATGTTGATGAACTAGTAATGGATAGAGGATTAACAGTCTATCACAACGTGCTTTCATGGTGTGTCGCCCGACCATTTTTAGTCAACTCTCGATGGGGTTCTATCGATTTAACACACATACGCCTTTGCCATATGGAATTGTTCTTATGAAAAACACCAAAAACATGTTATTAAGCACATTTTCTTTAGTGATATAACTGTTACTGTTTATTTTGCGAATTCAGATTTATTAGAATACCTCATTTGGTGAACAACCACGGAAATAAATAGTTGCAAACAAATCGGCCATTTACGTAAGAAGAGTGATTAGTATTCAAAGTATATTATCTCGAGCTATTTATTTTTCAAGTTGTTGATAACATACGTTTTTATAGAAATCGGACCCGCTGCTGTTTATTTCAGAGGCATGGAGTTATATGAAACACGGGCCGCGGTGGCTAAGTGGTTGAGGCGTCTGCCATTCTACTACCACTAGCCCTCCGCCACTGGGTCGCGGGTTCGAGCCAAAACCTAGCACGTCCTTAAATGACCATAGCTGTTAAAAGGATGTAAAGCACATACATGTTATGGTAGAAATCACTCCCACTTCTGTTTATTACACAAGATAGGAGTGGTGAAACACATACATGTTATGGTAGATATCACTCCCACTACTGTTTATTACACATGTCTTTAGTGGTGAAACACATACACGTTATGGTAGATATCACTCCCACTGCTGTTTATTACACATGTTAGGAGAGGTGAAACAGATACATGTTATGGTAGACATCACTCCCAATGCTGTTTATTACACATGTTAGGAGAGGTGAAACAGATTCATGTTATGGTAGACATCACTCCCACTGCTGTTTATTACACATGGTAGGAGAGGTGAAACAGATACATGTTATGGTAGACGTCACTCCCAATGCTGTTTATTACACAAGTTGGAAGTGGCGAAACACATACATGTTATGGTAGATATCACTGCCACTGCTGTTTATTACACAGGTAAGGAGAGGAGAAACACATACATGTTATGGTAGACATCAATCCCACTGCTGTTTATTACACAGGTTAGGAGTGGTGAAACACATACTTGTTATGGTAGACATCACTCCCAATGCTGTTTATTACACAAGTTGGAAGTGGTGAAACACATACATGTTATGGTAGATATCACTCCCACTGCTGTTTATTACACAGGTAAGGAGAGGTGAAACACATACATGTTATGGTAGACATCACTCCCACTGCTGTTTATTACACAGGTTGGGAGTGGTGAAACATATACTACATGTTATGGTAGACATCACTCCCAATGCTGTTTATTACACAAGATAGGAGTGGTGAAACACATACACGTTAGGGTAGAAATCACTGCCACTGCTGTTTAGTACACAGGTAAGGAGAGGTGAAACACATACATGTTATGGTAGACGTCACTCCCAATGCTGTTTATTACACAGGTTGGGAGTGATGAAACACATACATGTTAGGGTAGAAATCACTGCCACTGCTGTTTATTACACAAGTAAGGAGAGGTGAAACACATACATGTTATGGTAGACATCACTCCCAATGCTGTTTATTATACAAGTTAGAAGTGGTGAAACACATCCATGTTATGGTAGACATCATACCCAATGCTGTTTATTACACAAGTTAGAAGTGGTGAAACACATTCATGTTATGGCAGACATCACTCCCAATGCTGTTTATTACACGAGTTGGGAGAGGTGAAACACATACATGTTATGGTAGACATCACTCCCAATGCTGTTTATTACACATGTCAGGAGAGGTGAAACACATACATGTTATGGTAGATATCACTCCCAATGCTGTTTATTACACAAGTAAGGAGGGATGAAACACATACATGTTATGGTAGATTTCACTCCCAATGCTGTTTATTACACAAGTAAGGAGGGGTGAAACACATTCATGTTATGGTAGATATCACTCCCACTGCTGTTTATTACACAAGTTAGAAGTGGTGAAACACATTCATGTTATGGTAGACATCACTCCCAATGCTGTTTATTACACATGTTAGGAGTGGTAAAACACATACATGTTATGGTAGATATCACTCCCAATGCTGTTTATTACACAAGTTGGGAGTGGTGAAACACATACATGTTATGGTAGATATCACTCCCAATGCTGTTTATTACACATGTTAGGAGTGGTGAAACACATACTTGTTATGGTAGATATCACTCCCAATGCTGTTTATTACACAAGTTAGGAGTGGTGAACCACCTAAATGTTATGGTAGACATCACCCCCAATACTGTTTACTACACATGTTAGGAGTGGTGAAACACATACTTGTTATGGTAGATATCACTCCCAATGCTGTTTATTACACAAGTAAGGAGGTGTGAAACACAGACACGTTATGGTAGATTTCAATCCCAATGCTGTTTATTACACAAGTAAGGAGGGGTGAAACACATACACGTTATGGTAGATTTCAATCCCAATGCTGTTTATTACACAAGTTAGGAGTGGTGAAACACATACATGTTATGGTAGACATCACTCCCAATGCTGTTTATTACACAAGTTAGAAGTGGTGAAACACATACATGTTATGGTAGATATCACTCCCACTGCTGTTTATTACGCAGGTTGGGAGTGGTGAAACATATACATGTTATGGTAGATATCACTCCAACTGCTGTTTATTACACACGTTAGGAGTGGTGAAACACATACATGTTATGGTAGATATCACTCCCACTGCTGTTTATTACACAGGTTGGGAGTGGTGAAACATATACATGTTATGGTAGATATCACTCCAACTGCTGTTTATTACACACGTTAGGAGTGGTGAAACACATACATGTTATGGTAGATATCACTCCCACTGCTGTTTATTACACAGGTTGGGAGTGGTGAAACATATACATGTTATGGTAGATATCACTCCAACTGCTGTTTATTACACACGTTAGGAGTGGTGAAACACATACATGTTATGGTAGATATCACTCCCACTGCTGTTTATTACACAGGTTGGGAGTGGTGAAACATATACATGTTATGGTAGATATCACTCCCAATGTTGTTTATTACACAGGTTGGGAGTGGTGAAACACATACATGCTATGGTAGATATCACTAACAATGCTGTTTATTACACAGGTTGGGAGTGGTGAAACACATACATGCTATGGTAGATATCACTAACAATGCTGTTTATTACACAAGTTAAGAGTGGTGAAACACATACATGTTATGGTAGACATCACTCCCAATGCTGTTTATTACACAAGTTAAAAGTGGTGAAACACATACATGTTATGGTAGACATCACTCCCAATGCTGTTTATTACACAAGTTAGAAGAGGTGAAACACATACTTGTTATGGTAGATATCACTCCCACTGCTGTTTATTACACAGGTTGGGAGTGGTGAAACATACATGTTATGGTAGACATCACGCCAACTGCTGTTTATTACACATGTTAGAAGTGGTGAAACACATCATGTTATGGTAGACATCACTCCCAATGCTGTTTATTGCACAGGTTGTGAGTGGTGAGACACATACATGTTATGGTAGACATCACGCCAACTGCTGTTTATTACACATGTTAGAAGTGGTGAAACACATACATGTCATGGTAGACATCACTCCCACTGCTGTTTATTACACGGATTGGGAGTGGTGAAACATACATGTTATGGTAGACATCACGCCAACTGCTGTTTATTACACAAGTAAGGAGAGGTGAAACACATATATGTTATGGTAGACATCACGCCAACTGCTGTTTAATTCACGGATTGGGATATTGAAACACGTACACATGTACGTTATGGTATACATATCATTACACACATTATTTGACTTGTTGGGGGTGTTAAATACATGCACGTATGTTAGAATGTAGTTTATTTCACATAACCTTTACCATATTATGTTTAAATTTTCTTATTTTAAGATTGTGATTTTTCTTTACTTTCGTTTTCGACATTGTAATGACGGTAGTGGTATAACTTATAGTAAATGCGTCGATTCCTTTTAGAAAATGTCACTACCAAGAAAATTACCCAAGGCATTACTGTAAAATCACTAATTCTCATAGGGTATTTAATTTCGTTGATTTCGTTGGTAATCATCATTCACGAATTGATATGTCCACGAAGTAGTTACAAGTTTGATATAAAGAAATATCCGTTTGTGTTGGTAATCGTCAACCACGAATTCGATGGACCCACGAAACGGTGTTTTGTCGGAAAACTTCGACATTAAGGCCCCACAAAAATATCTGACTTTGACAGCATATCCCAAAACAATCAAACTTATCATCTGTTTTCTTGTCGGCTACCCTGTATACGTAAACCAATTTGCTAGTCATTCAATAAAACTGTACTTTTTTTTATGTATATATATCTGTAATAATACATATTAAACATAGGGCGAGATTGATGTAGTATTTGCGATAATTAAGATTAAAATCTGATAGGTTTTATTAATATTTAACATTACGTTGATAATGACTAGAGGTCTTTAGGTCACCGACCACGAGGGTTTCCCTGGTTACTCCCACATTGAGACCCTGTGCGCGCTTCAATCCGAGAAATATAAACTATAAAGCTAAAAAGGTATCATATCTACTAGTTTTATGGCTATAGACGTTATATAGGGTTATGGAGGATACAAAATGTTAGGTTATATAAATATATATTTATTTATATGTATATACCGATATCAAAATAAAGTGATACGGAGATGTTCACTTCGAAGTATTAAAGATGTAATACTTGGGCTTAAGAGATAACAAACCATAGAGCTATATATAGAGAGATATGAACATTTGAGCTAAAGAGATATAATATTTAAGTTTAGGACATTAGAGACATAAAGCTATAGGCATGCGCGTAGCTGCCTATAAGCCGTTACGTAGGTGAATTCACCAAATTTTCAGAGAGATAAACAAAAGAAAACTAAAACAAAAACACTGATTCACGGTTGTAGCCCTTTCTACCAATGCAAGATCCGTCCCTGGACCAGCTCCTAAATGAACCCACTCCAAACAAGGGCTAGCTACGCCCCTGGTAGAATTACAGCGTTGGGAACACCTCAGCCGATTCTCCGACTCCGATTCTCTCAAACTTTAATTGGGCGAGGTGTTCCGAATGTGGATTACAGTTTTCTAAAAATATTGGGTGATTGTGAATAAAAATATTTTATTTCCTCTCAAAAAGTCCGCTAGGCTAGCAATCGAAAGGCCAGAGCAATTCCGGGCAAATTCCGTATCGTATTCAAATCTGGTCGTTTTTCCTTACATGTTATAATTACCGAGCGTCCGTAATTAGGACATCTGGGTGAGTGTTAACGCGAGATAAGTTTAGTGCATGTGCATACGCGATATATATATATATAATGCACGAGATATAATGGCTAGCGCGAGAGGCACGTTCTGTTAAAGAGGCGCTCTTATCCCAGCTTGCCTTTGATATTGCCTCCCCTACAACCTTTGTACACCTTGTCACTTTCATGTTTTGTGAACTAAAATCAAAACAACTCACCACTCGGCCATCTACCAAGTATAAATGTTCAACACAAGTTAACTGTATAACAGTTCTCTTTGTTTTCCTCTGGTACAGACAGTTGTTTTGGGTTAGTGTTACAACATACCAATTGTAGATATCTGTGCAGCTTATGCATGTGAACTGCTATCGTTCATAATGAGGACGATACGGTAGTAATGCCTTAAATACTGTTAAGCATTTAATATTTGCCGTGTAATTATTTGCTTAAATTCATTTTCGCTATCATTCGAGAACAGATGAATTTAAAATGTTTTCGATAAATTCAACTCGAGAAAATATCCATTTAAATGATATGGACTAGCTACATATTGACTTAATGATACGCGTTAGGAACTTATTTACACGAGGATATCCACGTCAGACACATGTTTACGCGAGGATATTCGCGTCATGAATATATTTACACCAGGATATCCACGCCAGGAACATATTTACGCGAGGATATTTGCGTTAGGAATATTTTCTCACGAGGATATTCGCGTCTGGAATACATTTACGCGAGGATATTCGCGTTAAGAATATATTTACGCGAGGATTTCCACGTCAGGCACATATTTACGCGAGGATATTCGCGTCATGAATATATTTACACGAGGATATTCACGCCTGAAACATATTTACGCGAGGATATTCGCGTAATGAATTTATTCTCACGAGGATATTCGCGTCAAGAATACATTTACGCGAGGATATTCGCTTTAAGAATATATTTACGCGAGGATATTCGCGTTAGAAATATATCTAAACGATGTTATTCGCGTCAGGACATATTTACACGAGGATATTCGTGTCAGGAACATATTTACACGAGGATATTCGTGTTAGGAACATATTTAGGCGAGGATATTTGCGTTAGAAACATATTAACACGAAGACATGCGCTTTGAACATAGGTCTTTTCCCTTGATGCACACGTTAGGAACATATTTGCACGAGGATATTCGCAGCAGGAATATATTTACACGAGGATATCCACGTCAGGAACATAATTACGCGAAGATATTCGCTTCAGGAATATATTTACACGAGGATATTCGTGTTAGGAATATATTTACGCGAGGATTTTCGCGTTAGGAATATATTTCAACGATGATATTCGCGTCAGGAACATATTTACACGAGGATATTCGTGTTAGGAATACATTAACACGAGGATATTCGTGTTAGGAACATATTTAGGCGAGGATATTTGCGTTAGAAACATATTAACACGAAGACATGCTCTTTGAATATAGGTCTTTTCCCTTGATGAACACGTTAGGAACATATTTACACGAAGATATGCACTAAGAACAGATAAACATAACGATACGCGCTAGTAAAATATTGACACGAAGATACGCGTGTACAAATGCGTTGCGAAAGCATTAGATAAGTGTCATTGTTACGTGTAGTTTCGTTAATCCTTTGCGAGGATGACCACCTGTATCAACACAATGGGACAGTTAGGTAAGTGTTGGTCCTGACATGGCAGACGAAAACCATCCTCGCCCGGACAGTTCTAGTACAGTGCAAACATTGGTAAAACAACAGATCCTAAGATAGTACAATTTGTAGGTAACTACATGTACTTGTTTAACAGGCCTTGCGTGCTGCTCTCCTTGATACGATTTGCTGAGTACATAGCTGCTGCCTTGGTGACAGCTCCCCGCTAAGATGGACGATCTTACGTGAGGCTTCTGACGTTTTGTGGTCATTGACATGGTCTTCTAGGCTTTGAGAGCGTCTTGTTTATTTCCCCAGGTATCCATGGGAGCGAGCTCCAACCCGTAGTTCTCCATATAGGACACGTTTGGGGAGGCGCTTGTCGGGCATTCTCGTCACATGTCCAGCCCAGCTGAGTATCGTCTTGCGGTGCAGTGTAAGCTAGAATGCTTGGCATGTGTGTCTACTCAAGAATCTTTGTATCTGGGACTTTATCTTGACAGTTCATGCTCAAGAGCACCTTCCATGGGCAATTTGTGTGAAATCGGTTGAGTTTCCTGACAGGCCTCTAGTACAGTGTCCAGATCTCACTTGCATATACCAGAGTGGCGAGGTCGATGGTTTTGTATGATTTTGTATAGTTGGTATAAAGACTCAGCTCCTTTGCGGTTCCACACTGACGAGCGAAGACCATCAAAGGCAAAACTAACCTTGGTAATTCTTGCCTCGGTCTCATCATAGATGTACATGTGCAGACAGCGAGAGAGGGTTCTGCAGTTATACCGATCTGTTCAGTGACTACCCATTTACTGTCACTGTCGCTTAGTGATAGAGTTCTCCAGGAGCAGGTTGATAAATGACGCCAGTTTTTGCGTGTTGATCGTGAGAACGAGGTTCTTGCCGCAGAAGAGAACGAATCCATAGAACGCTGCACATCATATTGAAGAAAGGGTTTTGTGCTCAAGCCTTATTTGTTAGGGTTTTGGTTTTATAAATTAATAATAAAATCGAATTTAGTCAATGATACAGAAAAAAATGAAAAAATACTTAAAGCCAAATACTGTTTTCCGTGTTTACATTTGACTTTTTGATTGTTTGACATGATTTAAGCGAGTTTCAAGAAAGTTGGTTTGAGCACAGAATTCATGCTTGAGCATGAGATTGGTTTCATGAGTACTGCCCCAGGTCTTAGCCTGTAGGCGTCACAGGTTGAATAGCTGGCCATCTGTTCTGTATTCAGTAATTATGACTAGATTTGAGTCTTGGAAAGCATTAG
The DNA here is from genome assembly GCF_002113885.1 of Mizuhopecten yessoensis. Classification (NCBI taxonomy): domain Eukaryota; kingdom Metazoa; phylum Mollusca; class Bivalvia; order Pectinida; family Pectinidae; genus Mizuhopecten; species Mizuhopecten yessoensis. Next base: position 350,028 of record NW_018408519.1, read on the forward strand.
CCTCGTTCAACCAGGCAACAAGAGTCTGGTTGAACGATACTAGGAAAGCGTCTGTCAGTATTGCTGACTGTTAACATCCTAAGCAGCATTAGGGCTAGCACGCAGCCTTGTTCACTCCGTTTGTGACCAGAAATCCTGATGATGACCAACAATCGTCGAGGACATGGGCCTGCATTCTGCGGCGACAATATTTATTTCCCTGTTACACATCATGATTTGGCGCTACATCAACCAACACCAAAAAAGACAGTGATTTCATGTACAGCGGTTATCATATTTAAGCGCTTTTAAATTAGTGCAAAAATCTGTATTGTATCTCCAACAAGAAGAGTTCCAATTTGTTGGATATTTTGTTATTTTATGTAACATCATTCAGAATAATTTCAAAATGTTATAACTTGGCAAAACATTTTTTGGCTTTTTATTAAAATAAGAAAATAAGGGGAAAAAACACTTATTTCACTGGAAATATTTTTTTTGTTGGAACTCTTTGTCTGAATACCAAACCCGCAGACAAGTATTATCAATGCGTAAACTTCTTGTGTATCTTAAAGACGTATCATAATTTAAATATACAAATCTTGGTGATTATTTTTTACAGATAGTTTTTATACTCTTATGAACTCTTTTTAAAAGAAGATAAATTACCGTGGTGGCATATACCCTTAAATAAACGTAAAACTTATATAAGATTTGTCTGAAGACGACAATTACTACGAATATTCAAATATACCACAATATATGACAAATTAAACTTCGCATGTTGATGTCTAGTTTGTTCCATCGGTGTTAATTAAATTAGTTTCTGTTCCGGATTTTCAAAGCCATCAGATAGTGTTTTCTTAAATACGGGAGACCTCAACCCAGAGGTTCAAATATTACATGTAGTTAGCTTAGCGACGATTAAATGTGAAACCATAATCTGATGTATTTAAAAAGAAAGACAAAAAATCACATCTAAAATTACACGACTATGTAAATAAGGATTCAATAATGTTATCTGAAAACAAGAAACTCACAGTGGTTGCAAATTAAATATTTTCTCAAAATCGAGTTTTAAGAATTTGTCATGATTTAGGTGTGAAGCTAACCGGGCTTTTCTCAATTAGGTCCAGACGCCAGACTGAGTTAACCACGAGGGTATCTTCATCCTAAAATTGGATGACATATCTTTTAATTAACCGACACTACAAAGTGTGACGCGATTGTGGTGTTTTATCACAAACAGAACGCACGAATTTGTTGTACAAATCAAAGAATAGCTAAATAATCAAATCTGCTACCTTTAACTTGAAAGTTACAATTTAAACCACGAAAGTTTGTTGTTAATTCTTTTTAATCTCATGTCTGGTTACAAGGGGTTGAGATCGTCCTTTAAATATACCAGGATATCATCAAGGTACTTTGCATTAAACACGGGTTACTAGTAAGCTATCACTTTACACTGAGCGCTGTCTATACATATTTGATATACATAAAAAAAACGCTAATTCGAACTCCGGATAAATAGTTCGAGAAATGCATGGTATTGGAGGAATCTGAAGATCGTCCGACATCTTCATGTTTTGATCATGTGGGACGGCAGACAGCACGAGCAATGTGGACAGTAGATGATGGAAGTAAAAAGAAAAAGAAATTTTATAAAGATGACAACATTTTATTAGTTATGAATTCCCCAAAAATGAAATTATATAGTCATCGGTATTAAGAAAGGAAGTAAAAAAAAAAAAAAAGCTGTACATTATATAGGCGGATTGGTCGAGTGGTTCACATTCCGGCCTTTCACGCAGGCGGCCGGGGTTCTATCATTCAGAGCAAGTATTTTTCTCCTGCCCAAACATCTCCAACACCGTTAACGCACCCAGATGGAGTATAAAATGGTCTGGGGTGGGTGTTGCGGTACCTGTGCTGTAGCGTTCAATTGAGGTGGCACTATAAGTTATCCCGTTGGAAGCACGGTCCCAGTTATAGCAAATTATAATAACATATAAGTTGTATAGAAGGACGCCGCAGTTATCTCCCATGCTTTCGAATGTAAGGTTTTAGGCTAGTGTTCTGACGACTGGCTGGGTAACATATTTTAAACGTAGGTAGGTCACCGAGAGATACAATTCTTGTACGCTGACTGGATATAGAGAGATGATACAGTGTACTACCAGTGTCCCCGGACATACCCACTTGTTGGTGCTAAAGAGTACCCTTACCTTATAATTAACACTGCTTAGCACACGTATCGCCATACGCAGACGACAACAAATTAAATCTTCTATTTTTCCATTTTAAAGTGTTTTATTTAAAATCATACTATAAACTAGAATTAATATGAGAATAATGTGGTAAATTCTTGTCATTGCTGACAAATTCGGCATGACTTCATCCTTTGAATAGCAACATCGAGATTACATCGTCACTATGTGAAGCTCAGTACATATGCAAGTATGTGCAGCAAACTAAGTGAGATTACCTAATGGACTATTTCTGTAGCCCTTAACTTAATATATATCATATGCTGGTCAACATTTAAACATCATAGCGGGTGTACCGACAGCAAGGGATAGGGAAATTCCACCCTCGGGGTTTTCTTTGGCAAGATCATCGGGTTTTAGCAAATTTGAAAACCTCTCAAGTGGAATTTCCAAATCCTACGCCCCTGGGCATGAAAAAGTCTTATAATCTGTACATGTGTATCCCCAGGGATATATTCTTATTGGTATCATGGGAGGCAATGTAATAGGCCAGCGTATATGTAGTTGTCTATACACTGGTACGCAGGTGAATCCACCAAATTTTGAAACTGGAAAACAATTTGATTTATTTGAGGCATATTTCAATCCCAGACGATACTAGTAGTTTATCAAAACCCTTGACCGTCTGAAACTTTCATTAATCCTTTTTGTCAACAATAACTATTCTTATTTGACATGATCCTGGTCCGACCTAAATACAATATTTAAAAAAAAGTCGAACATGTCTTGTTTGTGTATTTGTTACAAACTATAAAAGACCTATTTAAGGCAATTTGATTTGAGGTTTCCATGTGTAAATATTTCATTCATTTAAAGATCAAGAAAGATAATTCATTTGTGTAACCCTACAGCCATTCTTTTCTAGGTATATATATATATTTACATTCTTGATATGTAGATCAGCTTCTGCTATTCATTGCGGCAATGTACATGAAAAAAAAATCCATTCAATCCCTAAATATATGTCTTACGGGAGGTAGATTGGTCTTTGACCATAACCAAGCTTGATCTTAAACTTTACCTCTAAAATCACAAAGTATATTAAAACCAGAGGCCCAATGGGCCTGCATCGCTCACCTGGTATTAATCTCACAATTGTAACCTTAAAAGAGGACTAAAATAAAGCTACAGGCAAAATATCAGCGTGTTGACTTAAAGTTTAAAGTAATTCAGAAAAAATGGGCAAAGGTCATTCATTTGAATAAACATGGTAGCCCTTCATCCCAGCCTCTTGGTTATTTAGAAGAAGTCGTTTAAAGGCTTTCAAACATATTTGACCCCTGTGACCTTGAATTTAAATCAAGGTCATTTATTTGAACAAACTTGGAAGCCCTTCATCCCAACATGTTACTGGCCAAATATCATCACCCTAGGCCTCTCGGTTATTCAGAAGAAGTCGTTTAAAGGTTTTTAACATATTTGACCCCTGTGACCTTGAATATAAATCAATGTCATTTATTTGAACAAACTTGGTAGCCCTTCATCCAAGCATGTTACTGGCCAAATATCATCATCCTAGGCATCTCAGTAATTTAGAAGAAGTCGTTTAAAGGTTTAAAACATATTTGACCCCTGTGACATTGAGCATAAATCAAGGTCATTTATTTGAACAAACTTGGTAGCCCTTTATTTCAGCATGTAACTAGCCAAATATCATCATCCTAAGCCTCTTGGTTATTCAGGAGAAGTCGTTTAAAGGTTTTAAAGATATTTGACTCCAGTGACCTTGAATATAAATCAAGGTCATTTATTTGAACAAACTTGGTAGCCCTTTATCCCAGCATGTTACTGGCCAAATATCGTCACCCTAGGCCTCTCGGTTATTCAGAAGAAGTCGTTTAAAGATTTTGAACATATTTGACCCCAGTGACCTTGAATATAAATCAAGGTCATTTATTTGAACAAACTTGGTAGCCCTTCATCCAAGCATGTTACTGGCCAAATATCATCATCCTAGGCATCTCAGTAATTTAGAAGAAGTCGTTTAAAGGTTTAAAACATATTTGACCCCTGTGACCTTGAACATAAGTCAAGGTCATTTATTTGAACAAACTTGGTAGCCCTTTATCCCAGCATGCTTCTGGCCAAATATCATTACCCTAGCCTTTTTGGTTACTGAGAAGAAGTTGTTTAAACTTAAAAGTTGACGGACGGACGACGGACGCCGCACCACGGCATAAGCTCACTTGGCCCTTTGGGCCAGGTGAGCTAAAAACAGTGAGCATGTCTGGTTTCCATAACTTACATGTACCATGGATCTACCCAGATGATGATGTTTGAACTTAGTAACAAATTTTACCTGGGCGACAATGATAGTAGTTCAAGGTCATTAATAAAAGGAAACTAATTGTACTTCGTCAAGGTAGCTAAATGTAGCGGACAAATATTGTGACCAACGGCCAGCTAGGCTTTCTGGAAAATTGAGAATCTGATTTTTTTCACCCTAGTCAGCTTGTAAAATTGGTCGTTGGCTTGAACATAAAACCTGAAAATGATGCAGATGGCTTTTTTATATCTGATTCTAAAATACAATGGCTTTAATCTTTACAGCCTTTTAGGCAATGCCACTTTTAACACATTTGAGGTCAAGATGACTTTTTTGAGAAATTTGAGTTCACTCTGGCCAAGGTGGCTAATAACCAAATATCATGACCCTGGGTTTTTCAGTTCTGAATAATTATATATATAAGAAGCTGTTGAAAAAAGTTGACAGATGGACACCAGTCCATACCATAAGCTTACATGCACTTTGTGTTAGCTGAACTAGTAAGAAGGAGAAAACCTTTCTATTATTAGAAAGTTGTCGGTTTCAAAGCCCTCAACCCCGACGATCAATTCCAATTCTTTTCAAAAAGGACACAAAACAAAATTACAAAGAGCAGCTTTAATCATAGATTTAGAAAGAAGATCATCATTCACATTTAATGCAGATATTCTACAGTTCACAAATGTATGTGTTCCTTACAGGAAAAAATATTCTGTGTTACAAATGTATATAAAGTTAGGAAATGCATTTTGTTCATGTACATGAATATATATTAATATGCATATTTGTATAAATTGTTTTTCGTGGCTCAACATTTTGTGAGCACATTTCATAGTTTTTTACAATGACAAAGCAATTAATATTAAAAACATGATTCACATTTACATCTCTGTAAGAGAGCAAAGTACTGCTTCTACTGAAACAAAACAGGTCCAATACATTGTATTATGAACAGGTGGTTCGAACATCAAACTTAACAAAAAAAACATCTGATTATGATGCAAACATATGTCTCTAAGATCCATACTTTTTTTATAATATCAAATATTAATTGATATCAGAAATGAATATAAGAAGTTCTAACAATTTTTAAGTCTGATTTATTCATATTTTTTTTGGTCATTTTCAATCGCTTTTCTATAATGGTAGTTATCAATTAAGTTTGGAATCATATTGCACTGATAATGTAATGGTATTACAAATGTAAAATTGATTATTGAGAATTCAAACCCGAAACAAAGAATTTGATTCTATTATCAAATATTGTACACATGGTAATTTATGTGCATGTTATTTTCACAGTAAAAATAATATTCAAATTTAAGAAGACTGCAAATATTTAGAGTGAAGAACCACTGAACATACCAACCAATCTTGAAATCCCGATTTTAAAACTTTGTAAAATATTTCATAATGAGGTAAGTATACGTCAGTCATTTACAATATACTTTGTGTTAAATCTCTAAATTACCACAAACATAGGCTGTGGCCCTGTTTAAAGAGTTAAAAGTGTTTTGGAATTATTCCCATAACGTACATCATTATTTAGGAGCACAAATTAACAAATGCTACGACCCATAGTGCAGAGGATAACATTCCTGCTTATAATGAAGACTTTCAGTTCAGGGATCAAATTCCCTTGATGGAAATGCTTTTGTGAAACAGGGAAATATTCATAATATTAAAACCATAATATTAAAACCATATTTCTTTGTTATAACCCTTTACTTTTATAGTAAATTGGCAACTAACTGGAAAAAAAACCCAATTTATCAAATTGGAACTCTTCTTTGTTGGAGATACAAAACAGTGCAGGGACTCTCTACCTTAACATGAAAATGACACTGCTATATATTCAAGGCTATTCAGTGTGTTATAAATTCATGATTTTGGCAAAATGAAATACTATGAACCAATTTTTAATACTGGTTTTATAAATTACACATTGTGAACATGCAGGTAATAACATTCAAGTCAAATTGGCGGTCAGGGTATGGCAAAATTTGTGATTGTTGAAAATGAAGGACCCATTATTTTTTATCAAAAGATAAATAGGACACTGAATAATACCACACTGTTGACATCTGGATATGATTTATCACTCACACGAACACAAAGATTCAAGGAAATATTACATAGTATTGATTTTCTTATAAATAATGTATCTACGATACCAAAATCTCAACAAACTAGGAATACTTTAACAATTATCATAAACAGATATTTTTTTAAAGATCACAGATTCATTTTGTGGAGAAATCATCATCATAAACGTTGTCAATGATTTTGATAAATATATATATTACCATTAATTTAACAGATGTAGCACTATAATTTAAATGTGTAACAAAAATTATATAACTTCGGTAAATATATTTAGGAATTTTTTGAAACAGAACTTCCTAGATGGATTTCAAGCAAAATTAACATGATTGTTTCCACTAATTTGAGAATATGTTTGGAACCAAAAGTACATAATTGAACAAAACAAATTAACAAAATTTGAATATTTAATTTCAATGAAAACTGAAACGAAAGCAAAACAATGGATAATGAAAAGACACTTCATTTAGATTAACGAAACAGAAATTCTCCTTCACACGTTAAAATCAATTATATATTTCATGTAACAATTCACCAAAAAGCCTCATTCTGATAAATACTTATTGCTTATTCAGAAGTTAAATTTAAAATCAACTTGAATATGCATTAACAAACATTAACCTCGGAACAGCTTCTGTGGTAAATAAATTGATCAATGCATTTTGTCTGCGGTGGTCATCAACACACGTGAAGTTTGATATGTATTCAGTACAATTAACAGGGCATGCTTGATCTGTATCCACCTATATGCTATATTGTTGCAGTCACAATAACAATACATAATGAAATTTTCATATCTTGGCTCTGTTCTGTATACCTGTCTAGAACTGGACGTCATCGATTGTCTTGCCAAGTTTATGAAAACGGCAGTCCATCTCGACCCAATTTCAATGACATCTGTTGGTTTTAGTTAATATTTTTCATTTTTTTGTGTATTTTTTTTTGTATCTTTAAATTTGATGATCCCATTTGTACAATGCTACAATGATATGGTTACTTCTAACAAGCATTAGTAAGAAGATCCGAATATATAGGTTTACATTGTATATAATTCAGTTGTTAAATGTCACTAATGAAGACTACCCGACATTTTTCTGTACTTATCTTTTCCACAAAACAACAACTATATATATTACAATACAATGACCACAAAGAAATCTGTTTCATGAGTTATCTCCCTTTGTTAACAATTCTTATCTCAGCAACTACATGTACTCCAGGATATATGCTACTCTCCCTTGAAAACACTACTAATTCAAAATTACTTCCCTTGGAAAATTTTTGCTAACAGGTATTATTTTGCACCTTTAATGTGTTTTAATTACCAATTAATTATCTTAGTCCAAATGTAGTCAAACACAAAGATATTGGTTTAAAATCTCTTTCTGAATGTTTGAACTCTTTTGTTAAGGAGATTATAAAAGGTTACTGTGGCATGTAACCTTAAAGTAAATCGATAATATTTATAAAAATAGTTTAAATTATAAACTTAAATGTTTGTCTGAAGACCAAACATACAAAATTGTAAAATGATTGATATTTCTCCGAATGCTTAAAGATTTTTAAAAAATAAATTGAAAACTTCAGCTTAGATGTAAAGTTCCGAACAACCTGACCCAGACTAAACTATAAAACTACGACACACACGTCCACAATTCCTTATAGCACTTCAGAAATGACAGGTGAATAACGTTGTCAATCATCTTTACGCATCATAAGTACTGGAAGACACGTTGCCTCCGTGTCCAGTCCAGTTTGTGTGGATGAATTTACCAGGAGAAGCCAGAAGTTCATAGGTGTGAGCTCCGAAGTAGTCCCTCTGTGCCTGAAGTGTAAGATCTCAGCATAAGCAAATGGGATATGATACGAAAAAAACACAACAAAAGTTGTAATTTAAGCGAATGAAACTGCTGCCCCAATTTTTTTTAAATAAAATGTCATAATCACCAATAAAACAAAGTAAGAAGTAAGTGGAGGCTGACAAAGATGTACCCCTCAACCCCACGAATGGTCAAATGTGACTATAGTCTGTTTAACCTTGCAAAATGACCATCAAAATCTAATAGTGTGGTATAATACCTTGGTATTAACACATGTACTAAGCCCCACTTTCCTGTGGCCCCGACACCAGACATATATCTGAAAAAATTGTCTATAATGTCAGGGCCAGAGGAAACTTAATACTATGTAATAGTTTAGAGATGAACTGAATCTGTTAAGGGTCAAGAGATGTGACTTTTTAACTTTCAGACTTGACATACTTCAATCTTGACAGATGACCACATACATGTATACATATCATCATGTTAGAACTTATTATCAATTACCATACTGTAAACCTGATATGATCAGTCTGCTGAAGGGCCAATGAGAAATCTTCTACAGTTATATTTTACAATGGACATATTGGTAGACTCGGTGATGGGGCCATCCTGGATGCTCTAGAGGTTACGCTCACATTCGCTCTCTGCATGTCCTAGCAAAATTGCAGGCCCACGGCTAGCTACCGGGTATTTGATTGGTCTCGGGTAAAACAATCTGACCAATAGCTAGGCTGATACCTGTCTTTTGAAGATTACAAAGGAGCAACACCTGACTTCGAAGCCTGTCAGTTTTACCCTTACACGACCAACAGATTATGTTGATGTACATCAAAGGATCAAGCTAGTATGCTCCTCTCATCCACAAGGTGGTGCACACGGAGCCTTTGATTTTGCTACGATAAATTCCAGGGGAGCAGAGAGAGAAAGCGAGCGTAACCCCTGGAGTATTGAGGATGTGAGAGGGGTAAAATTAACCTTTGAAATAGGAAAGTCAGAAATGTATAAACAAGACCTTCTATTAGATCCTTTGATGTAAATATGTAAATTTAACCTCTGTTATCCAGTACTTTCCTATTCATTAGGTCTATTAAGAATTCACTGTAGGATGTGTGTGCAGATGTATGTACATGTATGTATGAATGATGCATGTATGTATATGCAGTGTGTGTGGAGTATGTATGTATGTGTGTGTGTGCGTATGTATGTGTATATATGTGTGTATCTTGTGTGTATATGTTGTATGTATATGTGCTTAAGCATACTTTTGAGTATAGGAATGTGGGCCTAATTATGTACTAAGGCTTATATGAATTGAAGGTGAGACGGTGTGGAGACAGGAGCACAGATGTGGATATATGTATGTATTTGATGTGTGTTTGAAATTACTTGTATAATATGTTGATGTATGTCTAATATGTATATGTCTATGAAATGAAAAAAATCAATAAAAAATCAATAAAAAAATAAATAAAATTCACTGTATACAATTCCTTACCTGTAGGAGGTTGGCGGGCAGTCTCGCTGACCGGTAGCCATCAAAGAAAGCAAGTGCTGTACTAAAGGCAGGTGTCGGAATTCCAAGCAGGACGGCGGTGGACACAACCCTCCGCCACGCGGCCTGACAATTCTCTATTGCTGTTTTGAAGAAGTCATCCAAGAGGAGATTGCTCAGCTTAGGGTTTTTGTCAAAGGCACTCTTTATATCACCAAGGAAATGACTGAAATAAATCAAAAGAAGTTTCTTGAAAGAATTCTAATTTGTTAATGTGCTTTAAAGCATATCCACAAACAAGAGGCCCATGGGCCTTAACGGTCACCTGAGTCCTACAGTATTTATTTTTGTTGTTGAAATATGTACCAATTTGAGTAAAAAATAGTTAAGTATAACGTTAATTTAAGTTTGTCAGGACCATGAGCTGATCATTCCTAGACTAAGTTTCAGTTAAATCAGCCTATTAGGACTTGGTTTTAAGTTTGAAATAGTTTTTCAAAATGGCGGCCGTGGTGGCCATATTGGATTTCTGTTTGACCCAAAAAATAACAACAGTTGGTCAGGGAGATGTCAGTAACCTTCCCATGAAATATTAATGAAATCCCTTTGCCAGGATTTCAGCTTATGTTGAAAATGTAAAATATTAACGCATGACGGACGACGACGGAAGAAGAAGGATAGCAATAGGTCACTTGAGCTAAAGCTCAGGTGGCCTAAAAACTCATCAACAAATTAAAACTAATGATTTCATGTACATATTTATCTGTAGATATTAGATAATTTTAATTTGATGGTAGTCTTTACAACTAAAACATTTTACAAACCTAAAGGCTAACAACTCAATAAGCCACAGTGGGATGAATCAGTAAATTAAAGTCAAAAATCGTAGAGACATTTTGCCCAATTTTGACAGCTGATTTTGATGATTCGGCACACTGTGACTAAATAGTGAGTTATTTTCAGCTGTTTAGAGTGGAGACTCTGCATGGTCATTTACATTATTTTCTTAAAAGGGCAAAGGAAGCAGAAATTTTCGAAAGCTTGCAAAATAACATTTCAATTCCTGTTTGTGTTCAAAACAAACTTAGCTTTTTTATTATTCGTAACAAACTGGTGACTCTTATTTCGGATTTAACAAACCTGCGGATGATGCATCCTCCTCGCCACATCAATGCAATGCCACCAAAGTTAAGGTCCCAATTCAGCTCGGATCCTGCCTCACGCATCAACATGAACCCCTGAGCGTAGGAGACAATCTTGGAGGCATACAGGGCCTGAAATGGGATAAATCATATTAACATGTACATATATAGGAAAAACGAACCATGTCTTACAGGAAAAACGAACCATGTCTTACAAGATGATACAACAACGTTGATAGCACACAAAAGGTGGGGCATCAAAAAGAGAAATCAAGTCAAAATCAATTGCTGGATGGCATACCAATTGTACCAATAGTGGCTGGCCATGGACTAGGCGGAGGTTTACTTATTTCTGATAAATCAATGCATTGTTCTACATACAGGTAGATTAATAAACAATTACTCACCTGCTTGAGATCTTTAAGAAATGCCACCTTGTCACCTTCGTATCTGGTTTTCTCTGGTCCCTTGATGTGTTTACTGGCTTCAATCCTCTCCTTTTGCAGGGCAGACAGACATCGAGCAAACACAGCCTCACCTAGAGCGATTCCAAGGCGATCAAGATCGTAGTCAGATTAAAGTAAATGTAATGTTGTTTTAGTGCTATTTTACTGTGTTCCATAACTATTCCAAATAAGAGCTGTTAAGGTTTTCCATCAACCTCGATATCCAGGGGTTACGCCCACTTACGTCGCTCACTTTCGCTCTCTACACCCCTGGACTATATCATAGCAAAATGGAATGCACGAAGATAGCTGTTTGATTGGTCTCGGGTAAAAAAAAACTGACAAATCGCTAGGCTGATACCTGTCCTCTGAAGATTACAAAGGAGAGACGCCCTACTTCACAGCCTGTCAATTCTTACTGTTACCTGACAGCGATATTCTTTTGATGTACATCAGATCGAACTAGTCTTCTTGTCTCATCTACAAGGTGGCGCACACTGAGCCTTCAATTTTGTTTTGACATATTCTAGGGGTGCAGAGAGCAAAAATGACCCCTGGATATCGAGGATGGCTTTTCATAAGTCCCAGCAGGATCTACAGGGTAGTGAAAAAATGTACATCTCCTGTATTGCTTCATGTATGTACAGACAGTTTAGGTGATAGGAGTTATGTCCCTTGATATTGTCAGACTGAGGTGGAAGACTGGAGCAAGTGTGTGATGTATTGACTTTTATAAAAGATGGTCCTTTAATGTCGACAATATAGATTTGGGTTCTGTCCAAAGTTTTAACACTGCAATCAATAGATAAACCCTATGGAGGACCCCACGATTACAGAAGACCATCCAAGAGCAACTTTACCTCTGCAATTTTATCTCCATGCACCCCTTACATGTTGTGCTTTTTTAATGTTACTGATATCAGGATATTTAAACAACATGAGGCTCACTAATTAAGTCTGCATCAAGTATCTTATAATTTCTTTTCTAACTAGCTACATACTTAGGTTCAAATCTTTCTTCTAACATTTGAGACCATCCATGCATGGTGGCTATATCAAATATTGTACTGACTTGAAGAATGGAGAAAAACATTTTAGTTAGGACATTGCCAGGAACATATATAAGACATGATAACCACTTCCACCACTTTTAGACCGACCCTTCATTTATATAACTGCAGTAGGAGCAAAAAACGCACGGTCTGCAGACCGGGGTTCGAACCAGGGACACTCCAAACTCCAAGACGGACACTCTACTAATTGAGCTATCTGGTCGCTGGTGATTGACCCAGTCCAGTTCCGCTACACAACATTGAATTCCTTTGGCCTAGAGATCCTCGATTCCAAACAAAGTCAAAGTATCTTAACTTGTACTTATGTAATTTAACCTTTTAAAGATCAACCCTAATTTCCCTTTCTGGGCCCTGCCTATCTGCCCTGAGGTAGTGGGGGTAGAGGTTGGGAGTTGGGAGTTAATATAAAGTTTAATTTTCTTTGCTTAAGAATGCTCCATGACTAAATACATTAAAACCGTTTAACCATAAGGTTTGAGTTGCCAATTAAATATTATAGTGTTTTTTTTCTTTACTTGGGCTTTGCTTCTCTGCTCTCAGGGTAAACATATCGGAGTATAACATATGTTATATTTACGATCATTTCTTAAACACCTGCAAAATTATCCTCCACACAGAAGATATCAAGTAATCCACTGATTTGCCACATCATATATATATAGGTTAACTTACCTATAAGAGACACAGGAACACCAAACTCTAGGGCAGATATGGCCGTCCATTTTCCTGTTCCTTTCTGGAAATAGCAAAACAAATTAATTGCAATGAAGTTTCTGATTGTGATTTGTGTGATTTCAGCAGATTTATCCTTAGATATTTCTATGAAAGATTTCCCGATAAATTTTAAAACATGCACTGTTATCTTAAGTTCTGGTAGGAAACCCTTTTTGAAAAGGACAGGATTTGCTAAGTGGTGTTGCTATCCTTAAAAAAAAAGAGAAAAATGCAATCACACTTAAAAAAAGTGTCAAATATAAATATATCTATAAGAACAAGAAACGTTTTCAAAACATACATGTGACCCCAACTCCCACTTTGCTTAAAGTGAAAATGAAGGAAAAGTCCAACCAAAGTCGGTGAAGCAGAAAATATAGGTCACAATGACCCATCTGTCACATAGTGATGTATTTGCAGACTGTAGACCAGAAAGTTTTCACCCATTGACGGTAAAAAAACATTTTTGCCCACTATTAAATTTGCCCTTCACATTTATTTACTATGTATACGATGTTGTTTACAAATGTTCGCTGTAATAATACATTATACCCTCAATGCAGAGAACAAAAAAGGTGTTTTAAACTGCAGTGAAAATTTCCCGGTATAGAGTATTTAGCTTTGACTGCAAGGCATATAGCCATATACATGTAGCATTACAGAAATAAGGAAGCTGAATTCAACAAGAGGCCCAGAGGGCCTGTATCGCTCACCTGTTTCTTTTGTTACATGAAACTGACATATAGGTAACTTCAGACCAAATTCGATAACTAGAACACAAGACATTTTAATCTCTTAAACGCTTCTCAAGATATTGTTGTTTGAAATTTGAAATTGTAATTTTGAAGCTTTTAACCCACGTTGATCTTTGACTCCGGCTAGCACTTAAAGTTGACATTTGAATTCATTACTGTAATTAAGAAAGAGATTTGCATTGCTGGTCTACATAACATACCAAAGTATCATATCTCTAGACTAAATGCTTCTTGAAATATCCTCGTTTGAAGTATTTTTACATTTTTGACTCCTGTGACCTTGAAAGTAGGTGAAGGTCATTTTAAAGAAGAAACTGTATAGCACTCTATCCCCGGTACCTACTGGCCAAATATCATGACCCTGGGCCTTATGGAACTTAAGAAGATTGTTAAAGCTTTTAACCCATGTTGACATTTGACCCCTGACTAGCACTTTAAGTTGACCTTTGCCCTCATTACTGAAATTAAGAAAAAGATTCGCACTGCTGGTCTCCATAACATACCCAAGTATCATGACTCTAGTCTAATCGGTTCTTAGGATATTGTTGTTTGAATTTTTGAACATATTTGACCCCTGTGACCTTGAAAGTAGGTCATTTTAATGAGGAAACGTTATAGCACTCCATTCCAGGTACCTACTGGCCAAATATCATGACTCTAGGTCCTCCAGTTCTCCAACAGAAGAAGTCGTTTAAAAGAAAAAGTCGACGGACGGACGATGGACGCCGCAGTACGGCATAAGCTCACATGGCCCTTCGGGGCCAGGTGAGCTTAAAACCATCCAAGATGTTTTATAGCCAGACCAACAGTTAAATGGCAAACACTTATAATACCCCATCATCTTTGTAGTTGGAGGCGTAAAAAAGGAATTCAATTTGTTGGTTATAATCACTGCAATAAAATACATACCTGTCCGGCTGTATCTCTGATCTGTTCCAACAGAAAACTGCCGTCCTTGTTCTTGAACTTGAGGATATCCCGTGTGATTTCAATGAGGAAAGAATCCAGTTCCTCTTTATTCCATTTCTCGAAAACCTATCGACAGAAATAAATCTTAACTGATGACTGGTATATTTTTCTAAGATATAATAATAAAATGCAATAGCTGCCTGAAATGTCATTAATATCATCTATCGGTAACAATTATTGTAGTCATTGCTTTTTTTGTGGGGTTCTAAGTTTTTGCAGCAAGATATTTTATGCAAAAGTGTTACAACCCTTGGAAATGACAAATTAATTCATCATAATTGTAGCACATTGAATCCAGCTGCCCACTCAACCTGAAATTTCAGATTATTAGATTCAGCGAAATGGAGCTATATCTTTCCCCCAGCAAAACTGGAATGCACCTTTGAAGTATGGGAGAATATATTGACTGTCCTTGCTGTTACAGACTGTATTGTCTTCAGACTATTCATAATGTAACGCGTGACAACACAGTAAAACCAAAACAGAACAAAAGTCAAGTTACACATCTTCTACAGAGTGCCCTTTATAGTTTATGAAATTCCTTTTTAGCAAATCTGTGGAAAAAAACAACTTTTTACAGTAAAATTGAACCCTGAGTGAGATCAGTTGAATGTATTTATTATTGTTATTGAATACATTAACCAGAACAACTTGAACCATTCCTCATCAGTCACTACTCAATTCCTTTATGAGATACTTCAC
This sequence comes from Mizuhopecten yessoensis, assembly GCF_002113885.1. Lineage (NCBI taxonomy): Eukaryota > Metazoa > Mollusca > Bivalvia > Pectinida > Pectinidae > Mizuhopecten > Mizuhopecten yessoensis. The sequence continues at coordinate 365,759 of NW_018408519.1, forward strand.
ACAGTTCTCAATCAGTTGAGTACGTATATAGGCCATCATAAAGAGTACAAGCTCCCATGCAGGTAACTGACATAAATTCACCACCGAAAAAGGTATCTTTATCTTTTACCATGATCATGACCCAAATCTATTTATAGTTGTGTGATCGCACAACACACCAAATTTACTGTGAACATTGTACATACATCATGCGCACATCGTCCCCATATATAATGTGCACAACTGTGCGACTCAACAATCAATCGACCCGTTGTGTGATAAAACATACACATATATATGTGCAATGTGGTAAGAATATTTGATTGAATGAAAAAAGTATGGAAGCCTGGTGTGAAATAAAGCCATTCTTTAATATCATATTAACCATGGATACCTATTTATCAACTGTGTGATAGATATCACCTAGTTGCACACTGCACATCATGATATGTGCAATCCCACAACTGTAAGATAGTGACAACACAATGAGTGGATACCTACAAAATTTTGAAGTGCAGATTTGTTTAATTTTCTATCGGAATATTTTGCGAGCCTCAGTGTTATAAAACAACCAAATTAAGCCTCAGTCATCCAGTCATGTTCACAGCCATCGTAACAGCAGCTCGATAGTTTAACTGCTTGCATTTATTAACGATACCTTTTTCAATTCAGAAAAGCAGAAATGTTCACTGTACTCCCCTAAAAAGTACTGCAAAGGTTGTGGAACAGATGAATTTTCAATTATAGATGGTTGTTCTTAAGTTGGAATGACACACCACTGTATGGTGTACTTACGTCGGCCATCTCTAGTTGGCCCATGCCGAGTCCATCCTTCATTACGTTGTAAGCCTCACAGATGAGCTGCATGTCTCCGTACTCAATACCGTTGTGGACCATTTTCACAAAGTGTCCAGCACCGTCACTTCCCACCTGTAATGTAGCATAAAGAATTTCACACACTTGAATTTATTTCTGTTTAAATTTTTCTGTATAACTGTACATTTGAGTCCTAACTGGACGTAATTGTTGGTAGTCAGGTGGCGCAGTGGACAGCGCACTTGCCTTTCGCCAAGGCGTCCAGGAATCGGACGTGAAAAGGTATGAGGTCACTTGGTCAACCAAGATTTCCTCTCCCTTGTGTGCTAACATCCAGGCCAACAAGGTGGTTAATATCAGTTGAAACAACTTATAATAACATAATTGTTGTAAAATACATAAAATTAAAATATTTTACAGAAATATACTCTTTATTCAAACTGTATATATACAATAGTATATTGTCAACTTTTGCTTTTTATGTTAAATATTCGGATTTTAAAGATCCATATCAATTTTAGTAGACATAGCAATAACTGAGTCTAGCTTGTCTAAATTTTACATCATCTAAGCTTTGAGACTGATCCTTAAGAGTCTACCCATTAACTCATTCATCCCTGAAATTTCATAATGAACTATTCCAACCATTGAATTGGAAGAGTTCAAAAGTGTCTTCAGGGGTACCATGAATGAGCTCGAGTTAAGCTTGCTTTAACATCAGTCTTCTCAAGCTCACTCAGAAATAAGCTCACAAGTTACCATCAAGCTCACCAAGACCTTAACTGACTTTAATAAAGCTCATCCAGATTTTAGCTCATTTAAACATTAAGCTTATCAGAGCTCTCACTTAGACTCAAGTTCTCCTTAACTTTCATCAAGATTCTCAAATATCATTCTTTAAATTTAGCTCCCAAAGACAAATTAAGTGACCATTTTCTATGTTGTGATTGAACAATTTTATTCCTTTCACCACTGTAGACCATAATGAACTCATCCCAATAAATGCATGGTAGAGTCCACTAAAGTTACCTAGGGGGGAAAGAGTTAAAGCCTTGAAACATAAACAGTTTGCTGCAACTGTGCTGTGCCAGTTGACTCTTCAATAACCGTGATTTTTTTTTTCTTTTCAAATAAATTTGAACAAACAGCAGACTTAGCCTTTATAAGGGTTCCCTTGGAAGTTACAATGTAGGTTTCGGGTTTCATCAGAATAAATTTAAGAGTATCAAATATATTAAACAACAATTGATTTCCACTCTCAGTCCCAATATTTTGGCCTTTTTCAAGCTAAGGGTTTAAGTCAATGACAGATTCAAGCTATGTGCTGTCCATCTTGTTTCCTCGAAAGTGGAGGAAATGTAATATATGGGCATTGCAAACCTCCACTTCTGAAGATAATTAAGATGGATGTAACATGAATCAATTGCTGACTTTTGCCCTTGAAGAAGCCAGAGGGTTGAATTATTTGGACTGAGAGGTGTGATAGTTGTTTTATTGTTTATCCAATATAGGATTTTGCTTAATGCAAGTTAAAGTATGATCTAGATGACAGAACGTTTTAAACCAATGTAGTGAAAATTATGCTAAAAGCTTACCCAGTCACAGCAAGGCTCATTTCCAGACTTGGCAGATATGGACTGGAAAATGTTCTTGATATGTGGCCTGAAAATGTTAATGTAGCATAATTATTGAAGAGATTTCTAGAAATTAACTTATTTTTACTAACATTTTATTTACACTATGTTACAAAGTATAGTACTCCCAAATCACATTTTTTTCTATTTCATTCTTTGTATATTGTTCAGTTTTTCACAAATATATGCTCTTTTTCTTTCTTTTTTTTTTTATTAAGGAAAAGGACCTTTTTATCTACAACTGCTATTTTTATATTTTATTTTAAAAACACACATCTAAAATTAAATTTAATACATAGTAAGTATTTTCACTATGGGCTAGCAAAGATAAACAATATCAAGATAATCTTAAAAATATAAAATAAGAGTACATTTTGTTTTGTGAATTTCTTTTTTTTTTTATAACATTTTTCATTTCTTTTTTGAAGAACAGTGGCTACTTCCCAAATATGTTTGTTGTAATGCTTTTCAATTTCACATAATTCAGATTTCATTGGATGCAGCATTATGAAAGAAAAGAAAAAAAACACATATTTTACTTACCAGGCTTCAGCTGCCCCACCAGGCATAAGAGAGGGTCCGTACCTGGCTCCGTCCTCGCCCCCACTGACTCCACTCCCCACAAACAATAGACCTTTCTCTGCCAGAGATTTACATCTCCTCTACAAACACAAACAGGACGTAAACAATGGTGTCAGCATTTAACTCATTCACACCTAAAATTTCATAATGAGCTATTCCAACCTTTGAATTCGAAAAGTTCAAATGTGTCTTCAGGGGTAAATGAGTCAACACAAATATTTTTTGCTACTTGACTGTGACTTTCATCTTCTTGTGAAATAGAGTACCACAGGTTAAGAAAAGCTTGCAATGTATATAATCTTTTTTCGACTTTGTTAATTTTCTATGACAAACATTTAAAAGGAAAGCAAAAATTCATGCAGAATGATAACGGTACGGTATACAATCATCATTAATGTCTCAAAAAACATTCATGAAAAAGTGTCAAAGGGAGGTAACTCTAGCCAAATTACAGGTACACTATGTGTTACAGTCATCTGTAATGACCTGTGTGACCTTACATTTGTGTCGGTGTATTCGGAGTTCCCTCCGTCGATGATGATGTCTCCCTTCTCTAATAAAGGCACCTGAAACAAACACATCAACATTGGTAGCATGAGCAGGTTTCATTGTAATTGGTTTGAATAGACAGGGTGTCAGAATACACAAGTACCTGTTATAATGAACCATAACACAGCTGTATGATGGATATGACAGAGTGTTGTTATGCTCAGGTGTTGAATTAGACAGGTATTAATTCATTATTGTTAATGATCATTGTTTTCAGGATTGCTTTCAAGTATGGAAGACAGAACAAAAAAGCACAGTGGATTTTAGGCCCTACTGAAGGAATTAAGACACAATCTTGCAACCTCTTTATTGGTAACACCCAAATAAAAATTAAGGAGAGATAGCTGAAGTAGGACAAATTATTCACACAATTCATTCCTACATATCTGAACTGGACTTGCCCGTTTATAGATTTGGTAATGTTCAAATGTGACTTTAGGGTTGAATGTGTTTAATGAATGCTAACAGATGTTCCTGACTTCGAAACGGTAATGGTCAAGAATAAATCGAAAATATATACCAGTTTGTCGATGAAGGCATCAACAGCAGCTCCAGCCTTGACCAATAACATGACACGTCTCGGCTTTTTGAGCAGCTTGACCATTTCCTCCATAGACTTAGCCCCTATGATGTTTGTTCCCTTGGCCTCGTTTTTCATGAAGTCATCGACCTTGGAGACAGTTCGGTTGAAGGCCACCACCTAAAGGGTAAAGGTTGTAGTACAAAGGTCAGCATGATACACACATCAAAACATCGGTATACATATGAACTATCAATATGATTTAAAATTTCTCATGAAAAATAAAAAATTAGAGTGACGGAATTGCCAGTTCAGTTGATTAAAACACACTAAAACTAATTGGTTGTCTGATCACACTAATATGCCTCATCGTTACATTAACGGTAAGATAGGTGTTGACTGGTGTCCTTTCGAGTAGGAGGAGATCTGGTGCCATCTGGAATGGGCAGAGCAGGTGCTGTTTGTTTTGAAAAGGGAAACTTCGATCCTATTGATGGGTATAATGACAGCGATACTGGAAGAGTGTGTTTTAACTTTAAGGCAGTCAGCCAAATACCGACGAGGACCGCTAACAGCAGAATTATAGAGACATAAAACTACCAAACTCTTTAGATTTCAGCTTTTCCTTCTCCTAAGAGACAAAAATGAAATGTATTTGACTGTTTTCAGTCCCTAAATAATCATTTTTTAAACTCTAATTGACATATGATGATTGCCGGTTCATTCCGCAATTATGTGAACCTGCGAGTTCCTGCCGGTCAATAATATATCACGACCTAGACTCTTTACAATACACAAAACCGCTAACTTCGCGACTTTAATTTCCACGTCTCATTTTGGCGCAATTGAACAGCCAAAATTGAATATTGAATCATAAGTTTACACAAGAACAGCATTTTCCATCTGAGAGTATTAAAATTACGATGCAATATGCCGACATTATAATAATTTTCCCAATTGCTGTACTTATCATAGATCTAATATCTAAATATACCCGGCCTCTTCTGCCCCTACCGCAATATATACAAAAAACATCACGTCAAAAAGCTACGTTATCGCAGCTTAGTATACTTATCAGTTCAAATCGTCGGAAGATCTGAAATTTTGGCCTTATGTACTTCAGATTTTTTTCTTATTTTTCCATGTAATATATAGCTTATAATTACGAATGGTTGTGATGGTAAAATAAGTCATACATTCAAAAATTATTACGCAAAATTTTACCAGTTTATTGCTGCAAGTACTTTGCCGATAAATGGTCGCAATATAGGACTGGTAATGAACCAGTCTTAACTGGCCATGTATAACTTTTTTAAAGTATCGCGATACTATCGGCGAATGCCACGATGCATAGGCACTCAAGAAACAAAATGATTCATTGATGCATAGGCGAATCATTACACCTCTATCTCTTAACACAGGTGATTTCCTTATACAGGTGGTCTCTTATCACAGGTGGTCTCTTAACATAGGTGGTCTCTTATCACAGGTGGTCTCTTATCACAGGTGGTCTCTTAACATAGATGGTCTCTTAACACAGGAGGTCTCTTATCACCAGTGGTCTCTTATCACAGGTGGTCTCTAAACATAGGTGGTTTATTAACACAGGTGGTCTTTTAATTATCATAGGTGGTTTCTAATCATAGTTGATCTCTTAACACAGGTGGTCTCTTAACACAGGTGGTCTCTTAACACATGTGGTCTCTTAACACAGGTGGTCTCTTAACACAGGTGGTCTCTTAACACAGGTGGTCTCCTAACACAGGTGATCTCTTAACTCAAGCGATGTCATAAGACAGGTGGTCTCTGATGGATACTATATAAATCTAATTTGTTGTGTAGTGGCTTTATTTGCAATAAATATTTTGATATACAGCTGTACCTGGTAAGTGTGCTTTGGTATCCAGCTGTACCTGGTAAGTGTGCTTTGGTATACAGCTGTACCTGGTAAGTGTGTTTGATATACCGCTGTACCAGGGAAGTGTGCTTTAGTATACAGCTGTACCTGGTAAGTGTGATTTTGTATACAGCTGTACTTGGTAAGTGTGCTTGGTATACAGCTGTACCTGGTAAGTGTGCTTTGGTATTCAGCTGTACCTGGTAAGCGTGCTTTGGTATACAGCTGTACCTGGTAAGTGTGCTTTGATAAACAGCTGTACCTGGTAAGTGTGCTTTGGTATACAGCTGCACCAGTGGTAAGTGTGCTTTGGTATACAGCTGTACCTGGTAAGTGTGCTTTGGTATTCAGCTGTACCTGGTAAGTGAGCTTTGGTATACAGCTGTGCCTGGTATGTGTGCTTTGGTATCCCGCTGTACCTGGTAAGTGTGCTTTGGTATACAGCTGTACCTGGTAAGCGTGTTTTGGTATACAGCTGTACCTGGTATGTGTGCTTTGGTATACCGCTGTACCTGGTAAGTGTGCTTTGGTATACAGCTGAACCTGGTAAGTGTGCTTTGGTATACAGCTGTACCTGGTAAGTGTGCTTTGGTATACAGCTGTGCCTGGTATGTGTGCTTTGGTATCCCGCTGTACCTGGTAAGTGTTCTTTGGTATAGAGCTGAACCTGGTAAGTGTGGTTTGGTATACAGCTGTACCGGGTAGGTGTGCTTTGGTATACAGCTTTACCTGGTAAGTGTACTTTGATATACAGCTGTACCTGGTATGTGTGCTTTGGTATACCGCTGTCCCTGGTAAGTGTGCTTTGATATACAGGCGTACATGGTAAGTGTGCTTTGGAATACAGCTGTACCTGGTAGGCGTGCTTTGGTATACAGCTGGACCTGGTAAGTGTGCTTTGATATACAGGTGTACATGGTAAGTGTGCTTTAGTATACAGCTGTACCTGGTAAGTGTGTTTGATATACAGCTGTACCTGGTAAGTGTGCTTTGGTATACAGCTGTACCTGGTAAGTGTACTTTGATATACAGCTGTACCTGGTAAGTGTACTTTGGTATACAGCTGTACCTGTTAAGTGTGCTTTGATATACAGCTGTACCTGGTAAGTGTGCTTTGGTATACAGCTGTACCTGTTAAGTGTGCTTTGGTATACAGCTGTACCTGGTAAGTGTGCTTTGGTATACAGCTGTACCTGGTAAGTGTGCTTTGGTATACAGCTGTACCTGGTAAGTGTGCTTTGGTATACAGCTGTACCTGGTAAGTGTGCTTTGGTATACAGCTGTACCTGGTAAGTGTGCTTTGGTATACAGCTGTACCTGGTAAGTGTGCTTTGGTATACAGCTGTACCTGGTAAGTGTGCTTTGGTATACAGCTGTACCTGGTAAGTGTGCTTTGGTATACAGCTGTACCTGGTAAGTGTGCTTTGGTATACAGCTGTACCTGGTAAGTGTGCTTTGGTATACAGCTGTACCTGGTAAGTGTGCTTTGGTATACAGCTGTACCTGGTAAGTGTGCTTTGGTATACAGCTGTACCTGGTAAGTGTGTTTGATATACAGCTGTACCTGGTATGTGTGCTTTGATATACAGCTGTACCTGGTAAGTGTGTTATGGCTCTGTTTGCGATACAAACATACAACACATTTATTATCTGTCAGCTTTCAGACAATACTGTTGACTGCAATATCATATCTGATCGTTTCAGATTAAAAAGATTTCGTTTAGAACATTAGATCAAATATATGATTGCTTCCATTATAAAAGAACTTCAACAAATTGACAAAATTGAAACTAATGTACAAACAACTTATAAACAACGTTAACACTGTTCTTTTTCTTCCCCAAGAACTAAAAACCTGTACAGTATTGACTATACAATGTATAATGAAATCAACAAGAACTCTCAGGCTAATCATACAACCAGGTGCCTGTAGCTAGCCTAGCGTCTGCTAATGAGCAATAATCAGTTTATTCATGTAGTTCCGACATGAATATATTGGTTCAAGCTCGGCCAATTATTGATCTATTGCTGATATCAGAACTGTATACAAACAGACGGACAGCTGAATGGAGGACGACTGACAGTGTTCTCCTCTGACCTCATTATAGACTGTTAACAGGGGGGTTTAGGAAACCAACATGGAATGAAAAATTAGGAAAAAAAATCATTCACTTATAAAAACCATTTTGGGAAATTCTGATGACCATTAAACAACTGTGAATACATATAATTAGTCTGTTTAACTTTTATATGCTGCATTTTGAGAACTCAATCCATCTTAAGAAATTTATTCATATTCATGATTTTTTTTCTCATATTTCCCTGTGAGTTGCGAGTTTTAAAAAGGAAAATTGGGAAAATCACCCGTTTTGAAAGGGAATGAGTCCTATAAGTATACTCTTGATTATAACCCCTTAGCAAACAAACTACAGCACTATAGATAAACATCCAACACACTATCAAATACAAGGTATGTGAAAATATACAAATGTAGGAACTGATTTGTAGGTAAGCAGGGTTAGTGACCTGAGGCTGAAATTCACCGATTTCTCTTACACCCATCCAACCCTTGACAAATCTCCATGAAATCTACAGGTTAGAAGTGATACACATTCATAAAATTTTAATAAAAACTAAATCAGCAATATTTTTTTCACTGAAAAGACAGTCAGGTACAAAAAAATGTCGTCCTGCAATCTAGAGCAGTACGTGTACGGACTCAGTCAGCCATGCAATCACATACAAAAATGTAATCCGAGTATCACATACTCAAACCATCCAGAGTTTATTGCACGACGGTATACCCAATACCATACAGATTTAACAGCTTCATGGCATATTGAAGGACATTTGAATCACTATAATATTTTCAAAATGATTAGAATTAAAACAAAATATTTATGCTCTGATAGTGTACCATTATTATATAACTATTTTGAATTGAATCAAAAAATAAATAAAAATAACGATAATAAAAAAGTAGGAAGTTTCAGGAAGTTAATAAAGCTAAACTGTTCTGGCCTTAAAAATTAGGATGACTAATAGAAAAGAAAACATTTTTAAATGTTTAAGTGAACGTATCATCTTGCCGAGTTTTTATTTTTTAACAATAGTATCCTATCATCAATACAGGGTATATGTATGTCACATGATCTTTAACGACACGCAACAGCTAACAGATTTTTAGCCGACACAACAAACTTAAATGGTGCCAAAAGTAACTCTATATCAACTCCTTACTCCCACACACACCAGGTACACAGCTGTACACCCCGGACAAACATTACAGCTATATACCCGACAGCTTTATAGTTGATGAATCATACTGACCTAGGTCAGCAACTGAGGGCCCCGCTGTATGCCTGACAGTGTATACATATCTCCCGTACTGTATGCCTGACAGTGTATCTCCCGTACTGTATGCCTGACAGTGTATCTCCCGTACTGTATGCCTGACAGTGTATCTCCAACCTTCTGTAGGGACCTTTAAATACCTTATATCATGTATTTTTGACAGTATATTCCCATTTGTGTTTTTTAGTAAGAGCGACCTTGACCTTAAGAAATGTTTACACCACTATTGCACATCTGCATATAATTACATTGTATCATCACAAGAAATTGCAGAAAGCTGGCCTTCTGTAAGTCTCTTATCTGATGTCATTTTGACTGAATATTCCTGATTCTATTTTTAGTAACAACAACCTTGACCTATAATTTTTTTAAATCACTATTGCACATCTGCATATAACCACAATGTTTCATCATAAGAAATTTCAGAAATGTAATGGCCTTCTGTTGGCACCTTATATGATGTATTTTTGACAGTTACATATTCCCAATTCTATTTTTAGTAACAGTGACCTTGACCTTATGAACTTTTAAACCCCTTTTGCACATCTGAACATCACAGTGTATAACCATGTAAAATTTCAGAGATTTTGGCCATCTGGATCATGAGATAATCTCAGGAAACTGAAGTGCTGACGGACAGACACTTAATGATTACTATAGGTCAGCCGTATTAATGTGGGGCCCTAATAACGCAATAATTACATTCATTGATACAAAGATAATGATGCCGAAGGAAGGAAAATGAAACAAAGTAAATGCTTTTAACGACAGAATGCATCGAATGCACCTGGTCGTTTGCAAGGCCTGCATGCAGATGACAGACTCACCTTTAAAAGCCTTGGAAACACAATGATCTAGCATTCAATTGCAATAACTCACATGAGTAAGTGCAACACTGAACAAAGTAGAATCTAATACATTGAAGGGTAGTTGTAAATTTCTCTTCAGATCAAAAGAAAATAACTGCAGTGTCTGGAATTTTTCAAGTTCATGATCTACATTACATTATGCGACTCATTCTGTAGCCATTATGAGATATTTCGTAACATTAAGTACATTTCAAAAGCTCCAGAACGTTTGCATTCCGCTTGACATGTTTCAGAAGCTCATAGCTAATACACCCTCCCTTCTCATGTAGGAGGAAATATAAATACCAGGACTGGGAGCAACATCATCATGTATCTATATAGAATTACAAGATTTTGTCAAAAGTACAAGTCATTTAAAAACTTCAGTCAAATTCACTCATGTCACACAAACATAACATCATCCAAAATTCTCAAAGCTTAGTCAACTTAATCACCAGAATCAAAGATATTCAGATATCAAATTTGTATGCATATTTTTTTTTAATGTTCACAAATGAAATAAGCCTTCATCTAGAGAAATGGAGAAACAGCAACTACTCAACTGATGTATTTTTAACAAATAGATATATCTTGAAAATTCAAAGTAAAGCTGAGATATTAAGCTCACTAGCTATAGGCTTTAGGATGAGCGACAAGATATAACAGGTCTACACACATCACACATCCTTGCAGTACACCAGAACATCCCACAGGAAATAATTACAGATGATGGGTCACCAATGTGTTATAAGGCCTTTCCTGTACTGTGTAGCACAGTTTTATTTATTACAGAATACACCTCTGAGAGTCCGAGAGCCTCCCCCCCCGGTATAGGATGTACTAAATATTTGTAGTTATAATGATTTTTTTATGACCTTCTAATTTAGAAACCGATGGTACACCTAATTGAGTCTCTGATAATATACTGTGTAAGTCACTTCATTAATGCATTCTTCTGGAATAAAACCCTCATTTATCTTTAAAATTTTAAAATTAAACACTGCAATTGTTCTACATTAGACTTAACATCACAAATTCCATTTTAAAAAAGAAATTGTCCTTTGGAGGCAACTTGCTTTAAATATTATATATATATATGAACTATCAAAAGTAAAAAAAAATCAACTGTTTCAGAATCTTTGCATAAAGAACGAATATGAAGAAGAAAATTTGAAAAAAAAATGACATATATATATATAGATAGTAGTGGTAAATATATGCACTGTTAATTGATTAATTTTCATGGGTAATACATTTTCATTGATTTTGTGGTTAGATTCTTAATTCACTAATTCATATCTCAACAAATTAAACAAATGTCAGAAGTTTGGTGTGAGGGTACATTTGGATGTTTATTATATATAATAAGTGTGAGGTATATATATATAGTCAGTATACTAGCAGTATTGGAACTACACAAACAAACCAAGGTTTTTATAAACAAAAATCAGGGCGAGGACTTACTGTTGCCTGACTGATGAGGCTGTTAGGATGGTATAATTTAGCACCGTCACTATTAATACAGGAGAAATGGTGACCTTGTGAATTTGAATTCCTCGTCAGCTTGCATTATACATTAAATTTTCTCCTTACAAATTTTCTATACTATACCTTGTTTTTAATTTACTCAAAATACAATTACCAGGGTAATTCATTGTACAAAACAGCCTATTTTACCCATTTATTTTCACAAATAGGGACATTGTAATTGCCTTTTAGAAATTGTTAAGATTGCTCAACCATGAATGATTTTGAAGATTACAAAGTATAGCTAGCGAGGTACATCTGCATCTCAATCCCAAGCAGTGAACTGACATTTTTGTCCAGATAACAATCAATTTCAAAACTCCTTCCAGCACCAAATGTGAATTCTGCTGTATTAGATATAATATCTGAGGTAATTTAATTTCCCTAGAATGTGTAACAGTATATTTTTCCTCCTATAAGCACCTGTGCTGTTTATATAAGATAATTGGAAATATAGATCCTTTTAAATTCAATTTGATCTGTTGACTTTTCAGTTAATTGTTAGGCCAAAAAAACAATTGTTTGTTTCCGGTTATTTTACCTACTCTAATTTTTTGTGCCAATTCCCTGAATTAGTTAATTTTCAAAGAAGCTCTAGCATAGTGTTAAAGTCAAGATCATTCTCCTTAAACAAGCCATTCGGATTGATATGTCTCGCCTGTGCCCTGCTTTGACCATCAATGCATGCGCACACGTTAAGTTTGGTTGGTCTATAGCTAGCACTTATAGTTTCAGAGAAACTAACTTAACCGCAACAACTTATGCTGATGGAGATGCTGACAAAGTCAATGGACCATGACAGGTAGGCTACATCAAGCATTTGATATGTATGGGTTGAGAAGTACTACCTAAGATGCATGTACATGCATGTACAGTCCAAGTTTGGTTGGTCTAGCACTTATAGTTTCAGTTAAACTAACTTAAACACAAAAACTTATTGTTCATGCCGCTGTCGGTATTACACCTTAGTCTTGCTTCCATTACTTCCTGGCGGCGATCGAGTGCAACAAAAATGAACCTACCTAAAGCTACATCCTATCCTACTTTTTTCAGACACGTACAGGAAACAAACATTTTTATTGCTTGGCCTTAATTAAATTCAACTGTATGAAATCATTTTCACTCAGTAAATAGATTCCTAGTCCTAGGTGCCTAGAGCAGGAAAGCTCCTACTGGCTGTACATGTTTACACAGAAATTTTAGCACTGCTATCCCAAGGTACCAGAGTTATGTGTCTCAGAATGAAATTAAAACCTTTTTCCTGGTTTCAATTGATGTAAACATTAGCACTTAATTTCTGCTAATGTGATGTGAATCTACATTTATATACATGTATAACTGCTGTTAATTACTTTGAATAGCCAAGGTAATTACATGAACTAGCTATTTGACATTCTAATAAATTAACACTATTTGGATGTTGTTAATGCGTTTCTTGAGGACAATGTAAATTAATTTTAAAGATTTTTTTTTAAAGATGGAGTTTTGTATACAAACAATTAGTGCTATTGACTGAACAAATTAAAGTTACCAAGATTTTGGTACACTTCAATTGTTTCATCTTTTAATTCTTTAAAACATCAAAAGATCATTTTATTAAACTTTAAATGACTGACATAAAAGTTTGTACTAAACAAAACATGAAATTTGAAAAAAATGACAATGAAATTGATAACTTAGATTTGGCCATGATCTAACCTAAAGCTGCCTCCTTCTTGTTTGTAAAAATCTAGGTTAGGAGTAAAATAAAATAGCGTGTTCATCTATTACTTGTGTGCATAATGTGTTGCGCTCACGATCACAGATTTGTCAATCTGATCTGCTAGTGCTAACAGACAACATACCGTAAAGCCGTGGTCATTCATGTTAAGGATGATATTCTGTCCCATCACGGCCAATCCAATCAAAGCGATGTCTCCCCTACAAAATAAAATAATTGAACACTTTGTTTAATTAATAAACACAGATGAAAAGAAAGGCTACATGGGGTCAGCAATGCTGATCGAATATTCTCTTTTTATTATATCAGTGTACATTTGAGAAGATTTTTTTTTTTTTTAAACTGTTAATTTCAACAAGGTATGGCAATATGACCATTCCCCCTGCACATACTATCGGTTTCAAGATAAAATTGACAGAGCTTACCAATGATAAATTAAGACTTCCTAATATTGTAGTATATAATGTTAGTGACAAGTTGACTTGAAGTGCAGCACACTGACACACAGCTATACAGTGCAGTACTTATTCAAAGTATTCAATGATTAGACAAGATAACAAATGGGTCAAAGTGAAGTACACTTTGAATAAATCATGATTTTTTTTATTACAGTTCATGAATCTTTATAATTCGATTTCAATAAAGCTAAAAAGGAAAAGCACTATAGCAAAAAAAATGAGTTTCATTTCATTTTACAACACTTACTTTCACAAAGAGTATTTTTTACCATTTAAGTGCAATGATGTTAACCATAAGAAATCAGAGGCCAGCTGACAGTGAGGTCCTAATTTAAGGACCACATATATAGGTCAGGTGATTCACTAGACGTCCTTGCAGAAATCTACTAGTCTCAAACTAGATCTACCTAGCTAGACTCGGTGTTAGTGTCAAACACTGCTAAAAAATGTTTACCTGGTAGTTTCAGAGGCAAGCATTAATCTAACTATATATTTGCCCACAACTGCATGTTAAACTTCAACCCTTGAATGTGACCAGTTTCAAATAAATGGCAGATTTTAATTGTACATAGGATTCCGGTCGCCTTCTAGCTTTGAGCTAAAGGAACTTTCCCTTTGGCCGAGTAGTAGTGCGCCCGACTTAGGAACGTGGAGATCGAGGGTTCGATTCATGCTTTGCTGTCACAAATGGTATTCGAGGCCCTCCCTGTGGTGCCAGGGAGTTAGAACCTGGGTTGTGGTGTTTAAAAAAAGGTGGGGGGGGAGATAGTGGGGCAGATTTTAAATCACATGTACATAGGATTACGGTCGTCTTCTAGCTTCGGGCTAGAGGGAATTTTCCTTTAGCTCAGTGGAAGAGCGTCCGACTAGGAACCTAGGGATCCCCGGTGGAAGCACACTATTTTCTTTCCTGTGACATATAGATACCATACTTAGATCTAAATTATGGATGGAGCCTGTTCTATAACAAGGGTGCTCAACCATAGAATTATATGCTGATCATATTTGGTAGTTTAAGCTTAGAATATTCTTCATATTAATTAGGAAAACTTCAATCTTAAACAATGACCTTATAGGTAAATGTTTGTACAGTGTACATCTATAGCTCTAATAGACTGCCACCTACTTATAATATATAGATCAAATATCAACTTACATAGGTATTACACACATGATAAAAACAGCCTGTTAAATAGGCTTTGTTATCCATGTCTCAAAAGTATATTGCGACCTTAGTATAAAATGTTTCAACAACGTGTGTACGTCCGTCTTCTTATAACAAATCCTTTAAGTTTAACCGAGCTGTATACATATCTAATTATGAAGATCAACAACATGTGTGTATCCATCAGATTATGATATCTTTAAGGATTACTTGGCATTTAGGCGAAAGACAAACAACTTGACACCTATCTGCTATCATCCTCAGAAAAATTAGGGACAGACAATTCCGTCTTTTCGTATTGCAGTCGAGTTATCTGCACTTGTGAGCAGGTATTGATTATTACGTCATCAGTTTGTGAGATTAACGTACGTCATCAATTTTTGAGAAAACGACGTAACTTTCTCACACAAACAAATGATGTAACAATCAATACCTGCTCACAAGAGAAGATAACTCTGCAATACGCAAAGACGGAATAGCTAGGAAGGCATTTTTTTTAAATTTCGGAAAATAGTTTTACTACTTAAGTATGCTTCTATAGAGCATTATAGAGAGCAGGAGTTCTGGTTTTATTACCGTGTACATGTATTATCACTAAATGCCAACACAAACTTTAGGGTTAGGGTTAATCAGCAGAAACAGAAGATGTTTTTATTTGGCCTATATAATGTATACCAGCGAAAGTAAACTAAACATTTGTCCAATTTAAAAACCTGGCATCTAAGTGAACACACATTCTGTATATATGGACTACCAAATCGTGAAAAAACAACTGTTTTCTATGATATTTGGATTGTTAATTGTGGATTTCTTTTTTTATAATTGCAACACCTTGTGAAAATTCAAATCTGTCAGATTTGTTTGACACTGTCACAGCATAATTTAATCATTTCAACAACTTTAAATTTACATCTCATCACAATTTGATTAGTAAACTTCAGTTTCATGGGTTCTGTTCGGTTGTTTACATATCATACAATGATACATAAACTTACCTGACAGATGATGATTTAGAAAACAGCTTTACCCATAATAGATAAATTTTCATTATTTATAAGGTTTATACTATTAAACATTAGAGTTTCAATACAACAATCAAAGTTTTGAACTTTATTGAGAGACCTTTGTAAAGTAACATGTTTTGAAAAAATACAAAAATGAAACATGAACTTTCCTAACTGGACTGCTGAATATAATGATTTACATTAAGCATCAAGCTTGAACTCGTACAGTGTATATTGGTGATCGGTCGAGGATTTAAACCTTTTCAACACTAAACTAATTTTAAACAGAATTTAAACTTCAAAGTGGAGCAGGCTGGTATCGATTTCTGTACGATTAATACTTCAAACATGAAGTTATAGATACAGAAGCATTTCATCTGAACAACTCAACTGAAATGTGACACAGAGCTCAAGATTTTAACTCTGGGTGTTTGTATATAACCAGATGTGAATTTTAAGTTTATCACTAAAATTTGTTTTTATTTCAAGATATAGGTCGGGAGATGTCAGATAGAGGTCACCAAGCTTATTAGGCAGGTCCAAATGGGACTTCGTATTCTTGTAACAGCGTCTGAGAAACTCTCAAAATCTCCTTCCAGCATGATCCCTGTATACATGTATGTATGACAGTTGTATTATAAGGTTAAGGTATATATATTGTATATATAAGCCATTATCATGGGAAAAAAAATCTTGATCAATATTTTTCACTGTATTTACTTAAGTACTGAGTGAGGCATCTAATTTTATTATAATCGAGGGCCCGTATTCATGAAACCATTCTCATGCCCAAGCATGGATTTTGTGCTTTTAAAAACAAACTTTCTTGTTACTCACTTAATTACATCAAGCCAAATGATCAAAAAGTCAAATGTAAACACTGAAAACAGTATTTGACTTTAACTTAAAAAGTTTTTTCTTTCAATCTTTGGCAGAATTAATTTTCACTTTTAATTCATTAACAGAACAAGAAATTAGGCTTGAGCACAAAATCCATGCTTAAGCGTGAGAACAGTTTCATGAATATGGGCCCAGGTCAAATTCTTACTATTTATGGGTTTATTATCGATGAAGAAAACAAATCTGATTATTAATTTAGTTGATGTGAAAACAAAATCCTGGTTTTAGAGAATTTTCTTACAGTATTAAATGCATTTAAAACCTTTTGTTTATATTTATTACTACAGAGCCACTTATTTAAAAATATTATAAATCAGGGTACATTGTATTACTATCCCACTTGCCTGAAGCCCGGGGCTAGTTTAGATCTATATTAAGTGCAAACTAGTAAAATTTTCAATATACTATGAAAGCTATATAGGTTATGCTAGTGGAACAAAATCAATTTTATATGGTGTACATAGCATATTGATCTCTCATCTTGACTCCAACACTGAGCTTCTTTGAAAACTGCCTCAAAATGTTAAGGATAGGCAAAAAAACTAGTGAAAGTAGGGTTACCAGAAACATAAAAAAAAATCTTCGGCCTTAGAGATCTCACTTAACTAGTACATATAACTTAGTAGCTAATACTTCGCTATTTTACAGAAACGTTAAAAAGTTATCAAATGTACTTTAAATCTTAATTGATTTTTTCATGGTTGCTGCACATATGTTTTGAAATTTTCTTGTCGTTTATAACAGAACCAGACTAACGATACTCCAAAATAATGATTCAAAACCATATCATATACAGTACTTATAATAACCAGCTGCTTGTTCAACCATGATAAAAAGCCATCATTTGATACACTGTAGCAACTTTTTATCATTAAAAATAATAACAAAATAGTTTACTTATAGGTCTATATTTATTAGGTTCAGATATATGTACTTAATTGCCACTTGGACATTTAATACAGTAATGTACAAAATACTTATTTTTCTTTTTTTCCTACCCTTACAACACCAGATTATACTTGACTGCAGCACAAGAATTACAACCCACTGGACCGGAACAGCTGACATGATGGGTTCAATGATTTGATCCACACTTGGTATTTGACACGTCAGCAACAATTATTCAGAAATCAGTTGTACACATATTTAGCTTAAAAGGAAAATTTTTTTTTTTTATATTTAACTCTATTATGTCTAAGATGATTATGTAGGGGTTAAACTAAATAAAGATAATTCAAATTCCTTTTTTTTTTAATATATAAGGACTCAATTATGATAAGTTATTTTAAGTATTATAAATATCATAATTTAAAAAGTATTTGAAAGGGGACGTTGACCAATGATCCGTTTTTGGTAGCACCAATTAGTAACTATATATATATATAGGTAGGCTATATATATATATATAATGATCTATCCAAAATGCTGCTACCAGTCATTTCTAAACTTTTATATGGAAGGCAAAAAAAGAAACATTCACTGTTTGCCCCAATTCAAAGGAAAAGCAAAACAATTAAAAATATTGTTTTTATTTTTTTATTATTTCCTTGTATTTAAAGGGGCTGGTCGGGGGAAAATTACAAAATAAATGGGTCTACATGCGTTCTCTGGCCTTCCAAAAGTTATACCACGGCAATATGATGGTTGAATTCTGCTTGCAATGTCCAGTTTTGACCACTGAAATCTATATGTCACGTGGTTGTTTTGAAAGTGAGGCAGTGAAGATAACAACAATAGCACGCCGTCATGTGCCATGTCGGACTCAACTAGCGGACAAGACAGCAATACTATACGTAAATAATTGTTTTCAAAGGTCATGTATGATGCAAGTGTAGTATTCCTACCTATATGTTGTTGTTATATATAACGGTATTGATACCTCGTACCTGTCATGACTTTTGCATGCAAATTTCTCTTTCGCCGCGATGTTGTTGATGACGCGCGTGCGGTAAAATTACATCACCGATCTGGGTCAATTGGGAGTTTTAGACTGTCAGGTGACGATTCAGGATTTCTTTAATATGATTATAATTTTTACTCTTAGGGAGTGAATTTCAGCAAAATTTGTATCGGTATAATTCATAAGAAGGTATTTTAAACATAGGTATGTCATTTTAGCAAGTATGACATTTTTTCCCCGACCTGCCCCTTTAAATTCCAGAGATTTAGTGAGTGGTAAGTTTATTATGTTGTTTAATGCTTAACATTATCTGTGTAACCAAACTTTTCACTTCCAACAACAAAACAATAATTATCAAAGCAAGCAATTAACTGCTACAGAGGCAGCATAAGCCTATAAACCTATAATTAACACCAGCTAAAAGTTGCTACTCGTACATATCACACTGAATACATGATTTTACAAGAAGTCTCAGGATCATTTCACAGTCATAAAGTTTTTTCGCCATGAACAAAAGTCTCAAACACTTACATTTTTTTTAATTTATAGAGTGAACTCTGATAGGAAGAAACTGGTTTGAGCAGATCAACATTTGGATTTTCAATAAAACATTAAAATGTCATTTGATATATATTTCAATTTATTTCCTCTCTCAGCATGCATGCCTGATGAAACCTTCTGTATGCCTTACATGTATACATATGTACTTAATCACTTGGAGTCTGCAAGTCAAACATGGTAAGCAAGAGCTTGTTAAACCCCATCTACTTTAAGAATAAACAAAAAATCCTATGTTTGAATTCTTCATGTAGAAATATTGTCATCAATATTTCTGGAAATTTCTTATTGACATTTGTCAGTTTACCTTGTATCTAATTTCCTTCAAAACCTTGCAGCAATATCTGCTGTATTGTAGTAGGACAAGGAACAGTGATAAAGATAGTGCTGTCACTGGGCCCGGGCCTGGAACCTGCGACCCTTGGCTCTCCAGCCCGATGCTCTACCATAGAGTCAGAAGGGGAAATCCCCACAGCTGACGCTTGTAACTAAGGCAACATAATCAATGCACATCGTATACAGTATTATGACTGGGGCTATAATTATTAGGTTCTTAGTTTAAACTCAAGGTTCTCCATTTCTAAGTGACACAGAAAATACATAACAAATTACCCATAAATGTCTTGAATAATTTGACTAACGTCAAACTAGCATCCCATTCCTGCTACTGGTGATGCTGTTGACGGTTTGACCAATCGGCACTGAGTACTAATATGGGATGGTCAATCATGAACAGACAAAACCATATCCTGGATGAATACAAGTCATATTACTTCCTACTTCATACAGTGAAGCATACAATCCAAAATTATGAAAAGCTACATGACCTATTTTTAATGTAATTTCAGTTTTGAGATTGAAATAAGTGTTACATGTATTTTTGTTTCAACTCATTAAAGAGTTAAACTCTTATAGTAGCTAACACGAAAAGCAAACAGTGAAAAGTTGCAAGTCACGAACCGGTACTGATTGTGTTAGGCCTACACATTTTACAATTAAGTACCTTTTCATATAATATACAGTAGATAAACCATTCTTTTTTATCAGGAAACAAGTCCAGACATATTCCACAATATACAATAACTACTTACTTAGGTTCACCCATGTTGCTTGTTCAAGAGGAAAATAAAGTTGCGCTTTCCACTGTCACACTTTCTAACGTCAACTTGTAGACTGATCCGGTTTCTCAATCGACCGGCTGTGTGACTCTGAAAGGTCAAACGGAAACGGAAGTCACTAGTTTCACTTTGAAACAAACTAAACAAAAAAACATAATACGGTAATATTGAATATCACGCCGTAGTTCAATGGGTTTATTCGGTGCATATATAGCAAATTCTAATGTATTTAATTCCCATTGCATTACTATTTATTATCTCTTCACAAAAGATGGGTATTTTATAATAGTACTTGCAAAATAAAAATATATCAAAACCGATTATCCGGAAATGTGTCACTCACCGTCACCACTTTTTCAGTAGTGTGATTTCCAGCAAACAAGCATGGCCGACAACTGATTATTAGCACGATATTCCCGATATAATTATGGTTTTTCTAACTCCACTAAACCTTGCAAGGTCAAGAGGACCGGATAGAGCATGGAGAAAACGGATGTATTTACGGATGTCATGGGTACGCCTGAATACTCTTCCTCATCTACATTCCAATATGTCTGTCACACCTACTGTATATCTTCTTTATTTTACGGGCCCGGGGGCTCCATCAATGTTGATGTTTATGCCCTCGAATTCAATAATTCATTCCGTTAGCATTAAACAATCACTGTCACAAAATAATCCTCATCCAATATTTCTCAAACTTAATTGAGGTACATGCACACTAAATTTCAGAAAAAAACCCATTCAAATTTCAATAAGTTGATAACCTGATGAAAAAACTCACTTTTCATATGTTCATTTTCCAAGCTCTAAGTCACAATTCAGGAAAAAAAACATTTTAACTTGTAAATATCATAAGGTTGGATATCCATGGAGATGCATTTGTAGAGAAAAATGTGAGAAAATGCTTTAAATCTCGAGAATGATGACATGTATTTTGATTTGATATTTTACAATAATTCATCAAGCTAACAAGGCTTTTGATACAAGTCGAGCCAGTAACCTCAGTGACAACTTGTAGTGAATGGTGTACAGGTAAAATCTCACTTGCTTTGTATGTTTTTTTCCATCCTCAGTCAGCCATGTCCGCTTTGTGCTCCGTTGTGATATCGATTTATTCGGGGGAAATATATGCCATTATTCTAGAGATTTGACACTTTTTCTTACAGTTTTTCCAACCTTTTGATATTTACAAGTTTAAATAAAAAAAAATCCTGAATTGTGACTTTCATTTAGCTTGGAAAATGGACATATAAAAGGGAGGCTTTTTCATCATTTATTGACTGTTTTTTCTGAAATTTAGTGTAAATGTACCTCAATTATGTTTGAGAAATATTGGAGGAGGATTATTTTGTGACACAGAATGTTTCTTGCTAACGGAATTCATTATTGAATTTGATATCCAGTTTGGTGTAACAGCCTATAGGAATGTCCTTAAAGCCATTTTGGTCTCTGTGGAGTATAACATATAGATCTACATCAATGACTTCCACGAATACATGAAATACAGTACACTTAGACTGTTTGCAGACGACAGCATCATATACAAGACGATAAACAACAAAGAAAACACACTGAAACAACAACATGACCTTGACGCAGCAGGTCAATGGGAGACGGACTGGCTAATGAAATTTCACCCTGACAAATGCAACATACTCAACATTACACCGAAACGCAACAAAATACACTATGACTACAAACTACACAACCACACATTACACCAAGTAGAATCAAGCAAATACTTAGGCTTAACATTACAAAATAACCTACGATGGGACAAGCATATTAACAACATCACAGCCAATGCCAATAGGTCCCTAGGTTTTCTAAAACGCAACTTAAAAATAAACTCACCACACATAAAAGAACATGCATACAAAGCACTAGTAAGACCAAAACTTGAATACTGCTCTTCCATTTGGGATCCACACAAACCAAATTAAACAAATAGAAAAAACACAAAGAAGAGCAGCATGCTACGTAAACAACGAATACCCCAAAACCAGCTCAGTAACAGACATGACCCACAAACTACAATGGCTAACACTACAAACACGGCGCTGTCACACAAGAATTATCCTTTTTCACAAAATTATACACCAAACAGTATAGCCATAAACCCAACACATATACTCACACCGGTAGACCATCGAACCAGACATGCACACCCTCATGCATACAAACAAATATCTGCTACAAAGGATACCAACAAATATTCATTCTTTCCACACACAATAACACAATGGAATCTCCTTCCCATAGCAGCAGTACAATGCACAACACTAGAGGACTTCAAGGCACACCTATACACCCCATGCAGCCGTTGAAGCCCTCATCACACGCTAAAGCATACGCAGCTTTTTTTTTTTTTTTATCTATACCTTGCACACAAAAAACCCACCCAAACTAAACACTGTAAATAACCCGTTTTTTCACGCCTCTGTGATAGGACCCCCAAGGGCATAATCATCATTATTGATGGAGCCCCTGTACGCTAAAGAAGAAGAAGAAGAAGATACAAAAAACTCTTTTAAAAGTATATCTGTCTAAAAACTCTCCACTTTCCACTTTAACCCCCTAAGCCTTAGCACAGACTTAGATAGCAACCATATTCCGTGGGTTTAGATGGAAAATGTCTAAGTCTGGTGTGAGGGACAGAGGAAACTTGGGCTACCCATTTCTATGTCGGGTAGCCCAAGTTTCTTCTGGCCCTAACACCAGACTTAGACCTTTTGACATATAGATGTACATCTAAACAATAAAATAAAGCTACCAGTACCTATGATATAGCTCAGGTGACCGCTAAGGCACTTGGGCCTCTTACTGTTGTTTGCACCTCATAACTCTCTGATACCAAACAGTGTCGTAGAATTTCATGTTTTCATATAGCAGTGCACTCTGGCCCCACACTAGACATATATATAAATATATATATATGTCAAAGTCTGGTATTAGGGCCAGAAGAAACTCAGGCTCTATGTCGGGGTGCATTCACAGACCTGTACTAGCCTCGACTCTGTCAATGGTGTCAGGTTGATTCGTACTGATGAATTATACTACATGATTTATATGGTAAATCATATACATCACATTAAAGGATTTTTTTTTATCTCTCAATCTAGACTGCTACAGGCTATATAGCTGTAAAGCCCTGTGATAGCTGTATCAACCTTCAGGTACTATCATCGCCTTGTCAATACACACATAAATAGTTTATATTACAAGTGTATAATTGACAATTGAGATGTTAGTTCTTGATATGAACATTTCTGACATTGGATTTTCTAGCTATTTTCTCAAGATTTTCTGTCTGAAAGATATTTTTTTTTTTTTTTTTTTTTTTAAATGTTGATGTGAAAAAATCAGAAAGGTTACATACGAGTTTCGCAAGGCTATTATTGCATCGCCGATAGCCAACCTTGATCAATAATAATGTATGATCAGTTTGATAAAGTTTTCATGGTTTATGTCTAAACTAACTTTACTGAGTTGAAAATGTGGTATAAATTAAAGGAACTATAAACATTATAAGATTGCAAAACAATTTCAGATTACTGTTAAACATTTGTTAAAAAATATATTTGAAAAATTTAATATTTCCTACGAGTGGACCAATCAGACGCAATGTTTACCTTGTAATATAATCCTAAATGCCTGTTTCATATAAAAAAAATTATGCGCCCGTCGAAATTCGACGGACGTATTATGGAAATCGTTTGCGCCTGTCTGTCTGGTTAAAGTTTAGGTGCAAGTTTCTTCAATGGTCTACAGTTCAGTCAGATCATGTGTTATTGTCCTAATTTTGGCATGGATGTACATGTGGGCTGTACGAAGGACAACATGGATTTATATAATTTAACAAAAATCATTGGATAGGGTCTGATGGGCGTATTATATATATACATGCATCCATTTGCAGTGCTGTTGTTGGTTATTGTTTTCTGAATAAAAGTAATATTGACACATCTTTATTGGTTCAATCATAAGACAGCACTGTTGTAATTGAGTGAAACATATATAGGTGAGTTTAACTTGCTTGTTAGAATTCTTTCTGTTATTTCACACAAGTGCATCAAAAGTCTCACTAAGTGATCGTATTAATATCTGTGTTTTTCTTTTCTACAGCTGTATTACGGGAGAAAGAGACAGTGCTTTTCCATTGCTGTTAGATCTGTAAGGAAAGCTATGATGTACTCGACAAACTCAAGATATAAAAAAAGAAAAGTAATAAGCAAGGTGAGTGGTTCTCCATAACATGGCTAGGACTTTACCAAGGTGAGTGGTTCTCCATAACATGGCTATGACTTAACCAAGGTGAGTAGTTCTCCATAACATGGCTATGACTTAACCAAGGTGAGTGGTTCTCCATAACATGTCTATGACTTAACCAAGGTGAGTAGTTCTCCATAACGTGGCTATGACTTAACCAAGGTGAGTGGTTCTCCATAACATGGCTAGGACTTTACCAAGGTGAGTGGTTCTCAATAACATGGCTAGGACTTTACCAAGGTGAGTGGTTCTCCATAACATAGCGATGACTTAACCAAGGTGAGTGGTTCTCCAGAACATAGCAATGACTTAACAAAGGTGAGTAGTTCTCCATAACATGGCTATGACTTAACCAAGGTGAGTAGTTCTCCATAACATAGCTATGACTTAACCAAGGTAAGTGGTTCTCCATAACATGGCTAGGACTTTACCAAGGTGAGTGGTTCTCCATAACATGGCTAGGACTTTGTCAGCAAGTTTAGTCCCATGTGACTAATTTACAGGTGAGATGTAAAGTTTATTCCTGAATGTTACTATTTTTAGCTGCCCTATTCGGGGATAAGGGAGCTAATGTAGTCAACCCAGCATCAGCATCAGCATCAGCATCCCACTTCAGGTTAAATTATTTCAGCAGATTAACACTGGATCCTTGCAAACATATGTTTGCAAATTACTTAGAATTTTATATGGGGCAAGGATGTAATTCTTACAGTAAAGACACTATGATGTTGTCAAATTTTCGGAGCAATCCACTCCTTTATAGGGACACAGAAAAAAACACAAAACAATTACAGTACATAATAACAAGGTTAGAAAATTAATATAATAGGATATAGCTCAAATATTTTGAATTTTCACCGACCGCATGATGCAGCATCGTTGACCACTGATACCATGTGTGTGGGATCAATGACAAAGAGATTAAATATACTGGGAAAACTGTAATATTTATACATATATGTACATTGTAACTTCACTGTAGCCCATATTTTGTATGTTTACCTATATTTAAAATTGAGTTTAACTATATTGAGCAGCTTTCATGATTGACGGTTTGACAAAAAATCCATTTTGTTTTTATATATTTTCAGATATGGAGAATGAGGATAGGAGCTGCGTGTGGAGAACACAGCCTTGATTATTCTACCTTTATGAACACACTGGCCGAGGTATGATTTTGCATTAAAATTTGTTAAATGTGGTATACATGTATGCATTTCTTACCCGAGATCATTTTAATAGAACTTCTGAGTGAGGATAGGAAGTGTAAGATGAATGAAATATGTATTTCACATAGGGACAAAGGAGAAGTGCCCCATAGAAGAAATAGGAGTGAAATAGGGTATAATCTTAAAAGAACTACTTTAAGAGCAAACGGTACTGTGTGGAGCAGATCCAAAATCTTAAGTGGCTGCCAATAGCCTCCGATTTGCTGAGACATTTTTTTAAATTTTGATTCACCAGGCCAATTCTTATCCAATATTAATTTGGTTTGAATATGATATTGTACCGGTAATTGTCTTGATCCAAGATCATTATAGCTACTGATTGAAATTTTTTTTTTTTACCTCCTTAACTTTCACTCGTCCAGTTCTAAATATACTTGCCCTGCCAAGTGTGTTAAATTTGATTGTTTGGGTCAAGAAGAACAATTTCATAATGCTGCCACCAATGCCTCAAATAGGCAAAAACATTTTTAAATGATTGGTTCAGATGATGAATAAAAACAGGTCAGCAACACAGGCCTTCTGGGACTTTTGTATTTGTATTATCATTTATCAAACCTTTGAAATATATAGAATGGGTATGAGGGAAATAGCAAATTTATGGTCCCCCGAGGTGCAAAACTATTTCAAGAGGCGGCAAATGAAGCCGTTGAGGGAAATAGTTTTTCACCAAGGGTGACCATAAATTTGCTATTTCACGAATAAACCATTCTATGACTGTTTTATTATAACGAAAACAAATTAAGACAATTTAACAAATGAATTACTTATTTCATTTCTTTAAACAATTTCAACGAGAAAAAAATATAATTTGAAGTGCTGTATGCATCGTTGTTGATGATATCTTCATTTCTATCATTCAAAAATTGTTTATATAGACCATATCTAATAGTCACCATTGGTTTCCTAGCACTTCTTTAAGGTAGGAGCGGGGGTATTAGTTAGCCATTGGCTTACAGTTCTAGTTTGGTTCTAAATTGTGACGTCACCTGCGTCACGGAGCAGCCCAATGTTTTCATTGGTTGAAATTTTATAAGCTCCTCCAACAAATATTCATGAGGGAGTAGTCCTTTTCCCTGGCAGGGAGTAGTCCTCAGATGGAGAGATTTAAGTGGTTTTAGGGAAATAGGACATTTTATCGTATTATTTTTATATAGGGAAAACACAGTAGAGGTATAATAGATCAAGATATAATATATATCTTTTGTTTCAACTCATTCACCCCTGAAAACACATTTGAACTCTTCCAATTCAAAGGACGAAATAGCTAGTTCATTATGAAACTCCAGGGGTGAATGAGTTAATACAATGTATATATGTAATTGTTGAAACAAAATACATGTGTGTTTGTGTGTGTATACACTATTGTTTATAGGAAAGTTAAAAAATTAAAACCTCTTTTTTTCAGTCGAATATAGCATTGAACAGAAAGGTTTTAGCAGATCTTGCCATTTATGAGCCGAGGACATTTCAGGTAAAGTTACTATTATATTCAAGTTATATTCTACCAGGTACAACTCAGGTATTAAAATATCAATTTTCAGAATCAAACAAATTGATATATTTCATGTTCAAGGCTTTCAATAGACCCTTTAGAGTATTTTTTCTCCAAAAAACTGAGAGTTGTCACTGGAGTGTTGAAGGACAAGACTGTTTGACATTTGTTTTGACTTCAAAATTCAGGAAAATTCTATCTCACTTCTGACATCGCAAAATGTCATGGGTCAACTGAAGCTCCTGATGTTTGTGAACATTTGAAAGAAAATTCTAAAGACAGCAGTAGCAATAGTAGAGGTATCTTTTGGGCATTGCTGCTTAACTATTGCAGGCATTGCTGCTTAATTATTGCAGGCATTGCTGTTAATTATTGCAGGCGATGCTGCTTATTGCAGACGTTGCTGCTTATTGCAGGCATTGCTGCTTATTGCAGGTGTTTCCTTAATGCTGATTGGTTGGTGCATAGTCTTCATGCATGGTTGTTTATAGTAGTCGAGTACTTTCTCTTATGCTGGTCATTACTTATATACTAGAAGTTACTCTATACAAACTAATCAAAATTAGACTTGTAATTACAAATAACAGAATTACAAGTCTAATTTTAATTAGATTGAATTAAGCACATCACAGCAGGAGATCTAGATACAATGTATGCCTTGAAAGATCTGAAATAAGATTCCTCTATTTGGAAATATCAATGTTTTAGTTTATACACAAACACATCCTCGATATCCAGGGGTTTCGCTCACTTTCGCTCACTTTTGCTCTCTGCACCCCTGGAATATGTCATAGCAAAATTGAAGACACGAAGATAGCTGTTTGATTGGTCTCGGGTAAAATAAACTGACCAATCGCGACGCTGATACATGTCCTTTAAAGATTACAAAGCTTCGACACTCGAATTCAAAGTCTGTCTTTTATTACCATTATGCGTCCGTGAGATTCTTTTGATGTACATAAAAGGATCGAACTAGTCGTCTTTTCTCATCAACAAGGTGGTGCACACTGAGCCTTCAATTTTGCTATGACATATTCCAGGGGTGCAGAGAGCGAAGTTGAGCGTAACCCCTGGATATCGAGGATGACACAAACAATGTAAGCATTAAACTTGTCGAAACGTTCCATGACTGATTGCTCTCTTTGTCAAGCTACCAGGTTTGAAACATTGTGACAAGTTTAAAGCATGCATTGTTTGTGTGTAAAATAAAAACTTTTGATATATTATATGACTTGAAAATTTAATTCCTGCTATCCAATTTTAGAAGAGCACCATATTGCTTGAAACATCATTCTGTAAAAGGTTATAAATTTATTTCATGTGTAGCAAAACATCATATTTAGTTAAACGAATCTTAGCAGTATAGCAAGAGTTTGTCGACATGTCAAGAAAGATTCATATAAAGGATTTGAAAAGAAAACAGAAAAATGAAACATTAGAAAATGATGGTAGTTAACCACTAGACAGCTAATAGAGAAATACAGGCATCTCAACACCACAAGGATGTTTAGTGTGATTACCACAAGGATGCTTTGTGCGATTCACACTTAACGTCCTTGTGGTGTTTAGATTCCTTTATTTCTCCTAATGTTTTATTAGTAGGCAGCTCTATAGAATCCACCCTAGGACGCTACCACAAAGTTCTACATAAGGAGTGTTGGATAACCTTTTATTTATACTATAACTAGACAGCTAGAATTAGAATGAGGGGCATTATATAGAGTTTTTACTGCTAAAGTCTGGAAAAGGACACATTATTGTCAATCGACCTATTCTGAAACATGACTACAGTATTTCTATGTTGGCCTTATCAAATGATTCTTTATTTCAGAGTCTCACGGTATTTGTGAAACAAAGAGTGGAAGAAATGGGACTAACAGATGCTCTTAAGCCGCGAACAGAACGTGTGTTGACACGGGCAATGCTGGACCTCCCTAAATCGTGTGTCTAGGCAGGGTTAATTCTTCTGTGTGTTTGAACAAGAAACAATATGTCACATTGACATTGTATATACATAGCAAATGTGTGGACTTCATCTGACTGATTGATGGTTGATATTGTGATTAAAGTTGTTTGTTGTAATGCGGTGTGTTAGAATTAATATCACTTTAAGTAAGAGAACAAGAAAGCCGAGTTCCATTTTGTTCAGCAGTTTCCGACTTGAAGTTGCCTGCCCATTTACTGTAGTTCAGTTATATATATTATTTGAAAGAAATAATTTTATTATACTTTCTGTTTCATAAATTGAAAAAAAAATCCTGATTTAGGGAAAAGATGCATGAATACCATGATTATAAGGTTCATCAACTTAACCTCTGATCAGGATGTTTAGTTTGTCAACAATCCTTTAACATTAATGCTCAGAAGAATTTTCAAAATGTATTGAATTAATCTCTAAAATTGCCAACAACCTAAAATTGTCCATGAATATAGACAAAAAAAGCAGATTTAATAGGAAAAAATGTTTTTATATCCGTGTATAATTTAAGAATTATGTGACTCTCTACTGTGTATTTAAAAAAGTAACAACTAAAATTCTGATCTGAGAATAATTAATATTTCACCTTATTCAATATATGTAGTCCACACAAATTTGGCCATTTTCCTTTAAGGTAATAGGATTGTGCCACCATTTCTCAGTATAATTTCTTCAAATTTTGTAGTTATATTTCTTTAAAGTAAAGAAAATTTTCTGCCTCAAAAAAAATATAGGTTGTCAGAATTTGAAGGATTTTAAAAGGGAAATGTATGTAAAAAGGAGTGAATTTTGAAAAAAAAATGAAAGACACAATATTTTTACAAAATAATGTCAATAAAAATGATACTGACATATATATTAGTATTGCATTAATGTATATCTATTTAATAAATGCTGAACTTGTGTAAAATTAATTCTCTATACACGATATAAAAATTGACATTTTATAATAAAACCATATACACATAGTAATTGCAGGTAAGAGTTATCGTTCTTGAAAAACTTCACAGTAGTGAAATAGGTAGCCGGTTTCCTGAAGTACAGAACAATGGACACATGTAACGCATTGATAAAAAAACCCTGAATTAATGCCTGGATTGCTTTGAAATACTTTAATATTTAGAGAACACAATGTTCTGTCAATAATAAATATACAATATTCATCAGTTTAATATTAAACATTAGAATTTGCGGAAATTGTGATACTGTCTCCCTACAATGGATTTTCAACTCGGGATGTACTTCCTGTTTCCGTTTATCAATACACTCCAATGACCTTAAGAGACTTATTCCCTTGATGTAAGTGAACAATATCAACCATATTTGGTTGGAAGTATTCTCAGGTAGTGTGGATTCAAAATTTCACAAATGGAGTGGCTAACCCCCTGGAGGGTTGAGGGGCCAAAAAGGGGTAATATGGCCATATTGCTTGAAACATTTTCTTCTCTGAAACTATCGGATAGATAGCAATCAATATGTGGTTGCAAGCATGCTGATCAGGTGGTGACGGTTCAAAATTGGACAAATGGAAGATCTGTAAAATTAGCCATATTACTTGAGTAAGTTCTTCTCTTGGAATGAGAGATGGATATCAACCATATTTGATTTGAAGCATTGATTCAGTAGTGTACAAATGAAAGGGCTGAGCTAGGGGCGTGGTCAAAAATGGGGTGATTTGGCCATATTGCTTTTAGCTTCTTCTTCTGTGGAAGAAAGTCAAAGATATCAATCATAACTAGGAGCTTGTAAACAATTGCTGAGCATCAGTCAAGAGTCAAACACAGTCACGATATAATAATTGACTTTCGGGTCAGGCACCACCCCTAGGGACTTGATTCTTTGGACATAACTTTGAAAGGGTTGAGATCCCTACCCAATAATTAACTTTATTCCATTGCTGTGCATCAAGACTCAAACACAATCATGATATTACTATTGACTTTTGAGTCTGGCCCCACGGTGGCCCTAGGGACTTTATTTCTGATCTATAACTTTGATGCAGTTGAGATCCGCAACCTATAACCATGTATACTATTGCCTAGCATCAAGAGACGAACACAAATATGTTATTAATATTGACACTTGGGTCTGGCCCCACCCCTAGGGACTTTATTTTTGACCTATAACTTTGATGCAGTTGAGAACCGCACTCTATAACCATTATACTATTGCCTGGCATCAAGAGACAAACACAAATATGTTATTTATAGTATTGACACTTGGGTCTGGCCCCACCCCTAGGCTGGCCCATTACTTTGAAATAATTAAGATCCCCAACCCATAGCCATTATAATAATAATAATAATAATATACAGCATTTATATAGCGCCCTATATAATTTGTAAAATTACTCTAAGGCGCTTTACAACATATGGATAATAGTAATGGTTATAATTGTGAAAACAAACAACAAAGGCTTGCAATCACTTTCATACATTTAACAAGCAATGTGCACATAATTGAACAAATAAAAGGGTGGTATTTACATGACGTCTTTGCAAAGATTCTAAAATGCAGACGTGAAGAGGTGAGTTTTTATGTCCCTCTTGAACTTGGCCAGGGTATTCGACTTCCTAATAGCAGATGGTAAGCTATTCCACAACGTAGCCGAAACCCTCCCAAAGCATCTGTTTCCGTAGGTCACAGTACGAGATTTTGGGACACACAACAAAGATTCTGACTCCGACCGCAGTGATCTTGACGGCTGATACAGGGTAACAAGTTCCTGTAGGTACTGAGGAGCTGTTCCATTCAGTGCCTTGTATGTGTATACCAGAATTTTGTACTGCGACCTGTATCGTACAGGTAACCAGTGCAACGAATAAAGCGCAGGTGTGATGTGCTCTCTCTTTCGAGTACGAGTAACTAGCCGTGCTGCAGTGTTCTGAACCCTCTGCAGACGACTAGTTAGTTTGTCAGATATACCACAGAGCAGGGCGTTACCATAATCCAACCGAGAGGTAACAAGTGAATGCACCAAAATCTTGCATGCATCTGCAGTTAGAAACTGCCGAATACAGCCGATGTTCCTGATCTGGTAGTAACAGGATTTGGCAATAGCGTTCACTTGTTTCTCCATGTTCAGAGAACTGTCAAAGTATACCCCTAGGTTTTTAACAGCTGGAACAGTCTCAATAGTTCTGGCACCAACCTTGAGCTGGAGAGCCATTGTTTGCTGACACTTTGGGGAAAAGACGATTAGTTCCGTCTTTTCCTGATTAAGTTTAAGCATGTTGGCGTTCATCCAGATACTGATATCTGTCAGACAAGCTTCCAGACTTTCTGAGACTGTATTCCAACTGTCCTGTGGTTTTATGACCATGTAAATTTGTGTGTCATCAGCATAGCAATGATAGCGAAGGCTATGGCGACGACAAATCTCTCCAATCGGTTTGGAGTACATACAATATTTTCGTGGTCCTAACACCGACCCTTGAGGAACCCCGAAATCTAGTACTTTGTCATGTGAGGTGGCAGATCCGATGGCAACACACTGTCGTCGTTCACTCAGGTATGACTGTATCCAGCATAGTGCGGTATCAGTCACTCCATAAGAGTATTCCAGACGTTTATAAAGTATGCCATGGTCGATGACGTCAAATGCAGCTGACAAGTCCAGCATGACAAGCACCGCTCTGCACTTGTTATCCAATGCAGAAGCTATATCACTATGTACACGTAGGAGGGCCGTCTCAGTAGAGTGTCCCATGCGGTAGGCCGATTGCATGTTGTCATGGAGACTGTTTGCATGGAGATGAACCTCTAAACGCCGGGACACAACCTTCTCCAAGATCTTAGACAGAAAAGGCAGATTTGAAACTGGGCGGTAGTTTTTCAACTCCTCCTTGTCCATTCCAGGCTTTTTTAACAATGGTCTGACATGTGCCTTCTTGAAACATAATGGAACCTTTGACTCAACCAATGATTTATTCATGATTGCGGTAATCAAAGGAAGCAGTGCTTCAAGACATTGCTTTAATAGGTCTGTAGGCAGTGGATCAAGCTCACAGGACTTCGATTGCGAGGTCATGATAATGTTGCGCAACTCGTCCTGGGTTGTTGGTGAGAGCTTTGTCAATGGTTCCCCATCAAATGCAATGTCAGCAGTCATGACAGAGATGTCAATGTCAGCAGAGGTGTTCACTTCGGTAATATTTTTCCTGATTGAGCTGATTTTATTCAGAAAGTAATCACTGAACTTGCTTGCTAAGTCTTTTTCAGAATTACAGCTTGGTAGGATAATTTCACCTTTCTGTCCCATTAGGTTTTTGGTGAGTCTAAAAAGTTGTCTTTTATCCTTGCCACATCCTTCGATTTTTTCCGAATAATAAGCCTTCTTTGACTGAAAGAGCAGTGAACCAACTAGCCGACATTGCTCTCTATAAATCAGTTGGTGAACGGTTAATTTGGTCCGTCGCCACTGTCTCTCTGCTTGTCTACGTTTCTGTTTTTCCACGCGGAGATTTTCATTATACCACGGGGCATTTGGTCTCACAGTTATCACCTTAGTTTGCAGAGGTGCGTGTTTCTCTATGAGGGCTTCTATACCAAATGCGTATGCTTTAACAAGATCATCAACCCTGCCTTCAGTAGATTGAAGGGCGGAACAAGACTGAATGTCATTGTTGAAATCTGGTATTGAAATTTCGCGGAATTTCCGGAAGCTCACTTCTTTCCTTGAACGAGCTGGCTTACTACAATTTAGTGTTGTGTGGACAGCAACATGATCACCATATTGGTTCCCCTTTACATCACTTAGACATGGATCAATGACTGAAATAGCTCCATGAATGACTGAGTTATCTTCCCTCGTTATGACCACATCCAGTGTGTGGCCATGGGTGTGTGTAGCTTCTGTCACATGCTGAATCAGACCCCTGAAATCTAGTAGACCAGAGAACTGGCGAGCATCAACATTAGATAGATCGTCTAAGTGGAAATTTAGATCACCCGTGATAATAATCTCTTGTGGTACAACAACTTGGTGGTCTAAAAAGGTAGACCATTCATCAAAAAACACAGTATTTCGGAAAGCATTCTGTTTAGATGGTGGAGGCCTGTAAATGATACACAATCTGAATTGTTTATCACCAGCAATGACAGAACAAGTCATGTGCTCAAGGTGTGTGTATACATCATCATGGCTGGAAGAGAGATGTCTCACACTTAGGCCTTTCTTAAACAGAACAGCCACCCCACCACCACGTTTGCCGAGTCTAGCATTGTGGTGGAATTCATAGCCTGTTGGTAGTAGCTCAGCTAGGACCTGGTCATCGATATCTGAACCTAACCAGGTTTCTGTCAATGCAAGAATGTCAATGTCCTGAGATGTTACAAATTCCCCGATGGACAATGACTTATTCTTCACTGAACGACAGTTTAAGGACACTAAATTAACAGGAATAACTGACTTACAGTGACCAGCTGTTGTTGGCTTGATGACATGTCGAACGATACTGATGATGTCGGAATCCGTGTGGAAGTATCATTGTACCATTGATAGGCATAAAGTTCCAGGTGAGCGATACAGGCTCTCTGGGCCTTTTGTTTTTTATAAACAGTGTTCCTTGAGTTGAAACATGAGTTATGTTCTGTTAAGTCATCATTTGCTGAAAGTCATGGGAAAACACTGTTGTCAAAAAGAGAAACTGCATTCGTTTATAAATATACCGATAGTAGTAAAGAAATAGAATTGGACAATCTCTGGATTTCTGGACTGCTGGCTGCCATGTCATAATAAGCTAAGACCAAATGTTGGAACAGCCTTGCTTTTAATCGACAGTGAACTGTCAAATCACTGCTTGTCTAGATCTAGGGCTGGCTTCGTTTTCTCCCATCTTTCCGTCGTAAGAACCAGCCTCCGTCATAGAATTTAGAAGTTACACACTCTACAATAGGTCTGTGATATACATATTTATAATATAGACCTGCAAAAACGTTGATAAATGTAGACCAGACATTAACCAGAATGATTCTACTTAATATATTTAGTGTTGATAACATGAATTACGAAAACATATGTTAACATACCATGAAAGGAAGAATAATTTTACAGAACACTTGTTAGAATATTTATAATTGAATCATACTTATCATAAGTAATATCTTTATTTCAACTTGGTCTCTGATGTAAATACTTCCCCTATAGACCGCCATGTTTTATTCAGTGAGGCACGGTAGTCTAGTGGTAGGATGCCGGGCTCATGACCGAAGGGTTGCAGGTTCGAGTCACGGCAAAGCACGGTGTTGTATCTTTTGAGCAAGAAACTTAACTCCGCTTTTTCAGTCTACTCGGCTGTAAATGAGTATGTGGTTGGGCAGTGCTAGTAATTGTAGAATGCTAGCTGTGAGCGCCGAAATGGCAGCACAAGCTGTATGCTCCCCAGGGAGTCGAGAAAGATATGAGCTGGTTGTATTAAAAAGGCCCTATAACCACGATAATAATTTGTGAACCGCTTTGAGACGACCTATGTAAGAACCTCAAATTATTATTATTATTATTACAAGCTAACCGAAACGTAATATATATAACATTGTCCTTTTTCTGCATCAAGAATTAAGTTATAAAATGAAAAATATAGGCAGACGGGCTTATTGCCATCAAGTTACCATATACTTTTATATTCAACTACGATGGAATTGAAATTCTAGTCATTGTTGAAACGTTTGTCGACATATCACAGTGATCATTTGATGCCATATTTAGCCTTAACGGGTTAAAGGCTTTTAAGGATTTATAGAACGTCTGCATTTAGGATTGCTTACATTTGCATCTATCGTCGTCACTAGTCTATTGTGTGGTTATATTATTACATTGCAGTGATCATCCAGAGTTTGTGAAAATTGTCCGAAATAACTTATTTTCTTTAGTGGCTTTAGGCTTTCTATATCTCCTTGTTAACAGAAATTGAAGGACCACTGAATATTTGTCACGTCACAAAAAGGACGAAAAAGAAAACGAGGCACAAATGGCCTGTATCATTCGCCTTGATCTTTATGCCCAGCAATGGTTTATATGGCTATGGGTTGGGGATCTCAACCGAGTTCAAAGTTATGGCTCAGAAATTATGTCCCTAGGAGTGGGCCAGATCCAAGATTCAATACTAATTTCATAATTGTGTTTGTCAAATTTATGACCCAGGACTTCAGAATTTATGACCCAGGACTCCAGTCCCTAGAGGTGGGGAGAGACCCAAGAGTCAATTATAATATCATGATTGTGTTTGTCAATTGATGCTCAGCAATTGCATACATAGATATAGGGTGGGGATCTCGTTAATGTCAAAGTTAAAAATACTTTTTAATCCCTCCATTTGCAATTTTGTTTAGATTGAGTCCCCACCACCTGAAAATGATTCCAACCAAATATGGTTGACATCCTTCTCTTCACTCCTGGGAAGAAGTCTCCTAAATTATTTCCCATAGAAAATGGATACAATATGCCCCAAAGTGATAATTTCCCCTAAATAAACTATAGAAACTAAATTAACTTTACCTAGGAGAACAGTTATCCAGGGGTAATCATATTTACAATTTAGATAAAGCATGAAGGGCCCTTCCATCCATGAACATTATATTTAATAGTACATGTAGCACATTGTACAATTAGATGATTGTCATGCAGAAGAAGATCGATATTGTAAATTTTACCAACGATTTTTGTCCCCATTTTGACCCAGCCACTCTGGCTCCAGGTTTGATAGAGAATCTTTCTTTTTGATACGATCTAATTTCCATCTCATCATAATTATTCCAACAAAGTTTTAATGATTACACCTGCTGTGTTTTCCTTATTATACATTAACAATAAAATCTACCTGCTCATCAGGGGTCAACAAACGACCCTGGGTTAATGACACCTACTATCTGTATGAAGCACATGAGGATCTTTCCATTCATGAAGAGTATTTGATAATCGTATATGAAATTGAAATATCTTTTATAATTTTTCTGTCTTTGGGTTCCTGTAATTAACCTCTCTGGCTCTAGAGGTGATACAGAAACTCATTGTCTGATACCATGTCATTGCCATCTCATCATTGTTATTCCAACTAAGTTTTAATGACTAGCTGCTGAAAATGGATCAAATATACCCGAAAGTGTTACTTCTGTATATAAACTATAGTTTACTTAACCCCTTCCTCAAGGGCGATCTGATGACTATTGGGCAATAAAATTTACATTTTTAGCTCACCTGGCACGAAGTGCCAAGTGAGCTTATGCCATGGCGCGGCGTCCGGCGTCCAACATCAATATTTTACTTTAAACGACTTCTTCTTAATAACCGATAGGCCAAGGGTGTCGATATTTGGCCAGAAGCAAACTGGGATGAAGGGCTACAAAGTTCATTAAAATTAATGACCTTCACCCATTGCCAAGGTCACAGGGGTCAAATATGTTAAAAACTTTAAACATCTTCTTCTCGATAACCAAACTTTCCAGGGAGATGATATTTGGCCAGTAGCATGCTTGGGTGAAGGGCTACCAAGTTTGTTCAAATGAATGACCTTCAATTATATTCAAGGTCACAGGGGTCAATTGTCTTCAAAAACCTTTAAACCACTTCTTCTCAATAACCAAAATGCCCAGGGTGATGATATTTGGCCAGTAGCATGCTGAGATGAAGGGCTACCAAGTTTGTTCAAATGAATTACCTTCACCCATATTCAAGGTCACATGGGTCAAATATGTTAAAAACTTTAAACAACTTCTTCTCAATAACCAAAATGCCCAGGGTGATGATATTTGGCCCGTAGCATGCTGAGATAAAGGGCTACAAAGTTTGTTCAAATCAACGACCTTCACCCATATTGAAGGTCACAGGGGTTAAATATGTTAAAAACTTTAAACAACTTCTTCTTAATAACCAAAAGGTCTAGGGTGATGATATTTGGCCAGAAGCAAACTGGGATAAAGGGCTACAAAGTTTGTTAAAATTAATGACCTTCACCCATTTTCAAGGTCACAGGGGTCAAATATAATAAAAAATTGAAACAACTTCTTCTGAATAACCAAAATGCCCAGGGTGATGATAATTAGCCAGTAACATGCTGAGATAACGGGCTACAAAGTTTGTTTAAATAAATGACCTTCACCCATATTCAAGGTCACAGGGGTCAAATATGTTAAAAACTTTAAACAACTTCTTCTCAATAACCATAATGCATAGGGTGATGATATTTGGCCGGTAGCATGCTGCGATGAAGGGCTATAAAGTTTGTTCAAATAAATGACCTTCATCAATACTCAAGGTCACAGGGGTCAAATATGTTAAAAACTTTAAACAACTTCTTCTCAATAACCATAATGCATAGGGTGATGATATTTGGCCGGTAGCATGCTGCGATGAAGGGCTATAAAGTTTGTTCAAATAAATGACCTTCATCAATACTAAAGTTCACAGGTATCAGATATTTTAAAAACTTTAAACAACTTCTTCTGAATAAACATAATGCACAGGGTGACGATATTTGGCCAGTAGCATGCTGGGGTAAAGGGCTATCAAGTTTGTTTTGAATGACCTTTACCTATATTCAAGGTTACAGGGGTCAAATATGTGAAAAATATTAAATAACTTCTTCTGAATAACCAAAATGCACAGGGTGATGACATTTGGCCATTAGCATGCTGAGATGAAGGGCTACAAATTTTAAATGTATGACATTGAATCATATTCAAGGTCACAAGGAGCAAATATGTTCAAAATATTTAAACAACTTGTTCTGAATAACCAAAAGGCTCAGGATGTTGATATTTAGTCAGATCAAGGACTACTATGTTTGTTAAAGTGAATGACTTTGACTTATATTCAAGGTCACAGGGGTCAAATTTGTTTAAAATCTTTAAACGACCTCTTCTGAATAACCATGGGTCCCAGGATGTTGATACTTTGCAAGTAGCATACTGAGATGAAAGGCTATACAATTTGTTCAACATAATGACTTTGTTCGACTTTCAAAGTAACAAGGGTGAAATGTTTTAAAAAAATTTAACAGGTTCTTTTGGATGACTTTAATCATAAATACTGATATTTTGCCTGTGGCGTTATTTTAGATCACTTTTAAGGTTACAAGTGTGAGATTTATACCAGGTGAGCGATGCGATGCAGGCCCATTGGGCCTCTTGTTTATAAACCACCTGGGACGTCTGTCACGCTTCGTTTCCATGCAATAACTGCAACCAATGTTTACCGATTTTCTTCAAACTTACTGACAGGGTTAAATTTCTTAAGGGCTCGGCCAACTGTGATGACCACTTCCAGCGGACTTTATTTACCGGAGCTATGGGCCCTTGAATAACGAAAAACGTCATGATCTGCCGTTTCTGTTCATTAACTCTCATTCTTGTTCTTTGACAACCACTGTAATCGGACTCCAATTGGCGGAGTTATGGCCCCTTCAGTAACGAAAAACATCATTATCTGCAGTTTCCGCTTAATAACTCTAGCAAATATTTGCCAAATTCCTTCAAACTTGAAAACAATCTTTGTGTTCCTCTGTCTTTCCACCCATCTCGGGCACTCTTTGGATTTCGTGTGATAATTGCTGTAGATATTGTGCAGATATTTCAACGTAATTCCGTATGCACATCCGACTCATGCTAAGTTTGCCAACCGATGTGATTTGTGCATATTTACGGATAATTAATGAGGAGAAGAAATACGGACCGCTTCTTATTGTTGATTAGGCACTTTTCAAAAATGTCCAACGTAAATTTGATGAACAGACGGAAGGTTGTCTGAGCGTTTATACCGAGCGTGAAAATATAAGAAACAAGCAAGTTCATGATACTGACTTTTTAAAAATAGACGACGCGAAAGATTTGACGAGCAGACGTCCGGATAAAATGTGGAATTTCTCCAAAAATAAGACTCTCATGTAGTTTTTTTTTACTATTTAAGTTGTTCTTCATCCGACACAGTTGGAATTTAGATATTTTGTTTGCTACTTTTTTTTATTAATATTATCTATATTATGTATAATTACAAGCTAACCGAAACCTAGTATATATCATATTCTCATTGTCTGCTAAAGCAACCAAAATGAATAAATTGTGGATTAAGTAATGAAAATATATGTATCGACAATAGGCAGACAGGATCATTTCTTCCTTCGTCAAATATATATTCAAAAATGCCTTGAAATTGAAAAGAACTGTCAAGAAAGAAGCGTTCACAATTTTTTAAAACGTCTCTCTTTTAAGGACAGTGGTATGGTCATGTATGGTTATAGGGTTGGAATCTAAACTATTTCAATTTGATGATGCTGTAATAAATCCCCAGGGTCAAGGGCTTAACCCTGATCATTGGGGTAGCATATGTGTTAATTTTTCATGTCAAATATCGTATTGAATAGCGCTGGTATTTCTACTTTTCCTAATGGATCAGCAGAACCACAATCTATCAGTTGCAAGAGAGTATTAAATGTCTTTTCATAACCAGCAAAAAATGATTTAAGATCTCAACCGTTTCCTTGCTTAGACATTGAAACCAGAAATGAAGATGCCATGGATAGAAGCGGACCTTAGGCTTATCTTGGTATGATGAATTGTTGTCCCTTCTTAGCAAGCAAATAGGTATACTATTTATTCTCTAATAAATCTACAAACGGGGACTGTAAGCCTCAGCCATACTTATCCCCCAATTTGACAATTTTCTGTTGATGTCGCAGCAAATCAAAGGCCATAGCAGCCATCTTGAATCCCTTAGTTTAACAGTCTACATTTTAATAGATACTGTATTCCCTATTTTTTTTCCTATATAAAAAGTGTGCTTCCAATTTATGAAGCAATTGCCAAAATACATTATTTCAGTAATTTAGATCGAGGTTAAAGGTAAAATTGAAGCCACTGTGATCTTGTTGTAGGATGCGACACACTGTTCTCTCAGTATATACGTACATGTATACCTATACACAAAGTGGGATGACCATTTATGAAACAGTAGCTGAAATATACTCTGAACACCATTGTTCGAGTACTAAAGATTGAGGTCAACTGTCAAACTGAAGTAACACTGACCTATATCTAATGTTTACCTGAAGGTGTTCATTATTAGGAAGCAACTGTTCGTTATTTTTAAATTAGTGTCGTTTTTTTGGTAAATAATGGACAGCTAAAAGTAACAAGAAACAAAATCAGATTTTTTTTCAGGTAAAGATTTGTTTTCCCCACCAGAACCCTTGATTGAAAGCATCCATCTGATCAAAAAAAATAGCACACGTGTACGTGTCAAGAAAGAAATAATTAACTTAAGATCACCACTGTCAAGCTTAAGTTTACAGACTGTATTATGTAATCCAATAGCCAGTTCACTCACTTCACATCAAAATTTGATGTTAACTGTTACTCCAGCTGTAGAAATATCAATTTCTTTGTGATGATCTTTGCTGACATTATTGTTGTCATCGACACATTCCTGTTGCTGTTTGTATCGTTTTCCACGTAAACTATCACTGAGGTCACTAAGCTGTTCATCTGTTGTCCGTTTGTATGTACGGACAGCATTAGAGCGATGACATGTTTTCTCCGTTACGAGCTATTCATCGATTCAGGCATTGTAAAGTCTGGAAGCAGCCGTTGCCCTCAACGAATGGTTGGTATAATGTCCCTGAAAGCCAGCTTGTTCACAGAGACTTTTTACAGTTTTCTGCAATATACATGTATGGACTCAGCAAGTTACACTGGGATATTTTCGAGGTCTGAGACATAGGGCATCACTCTTTGCATCAGTTGGTCTACAAAATAATTAACATAATCTAAATGATAATGCATTTATTGTTTTAAAAATAGATAATAAATACATGGAACTAGAACACTGACAGGTCATTAAGTCCTCCGCCATGTGCCCCACAGAGATCTGAGATAATCTGTGGAAACGAGACATACACTATGATTACTATATAGGGCATCCACATCTCTAATGTTGGGCTCTAATGACAAGCAACCCCACCCCTCCCCCGATCTTTTGAAGGTTTATTACTGTTATTAGATACCACAAGCTTATCAATATAGGAAATGGCTCATCATTTATGGGCAGCAAGTTCAAATATATGTACATAGTTGTGTAGTGAATTAGTATTGCGTTGTAATAGCATACATGTGATTATACACCATGTGAAATTGACGTTTTCGTGATTATACTCACATTCATGTTTATATAATCCTTCCCATAAGTATAGCATTGCACATATTTTTAATTTATGATATTTACCTCAGACTGATGTACTTTTCCTATCTTTCAGGGTGATCACGGTTTTCGTAAGCCCTCCTCACTTTAGACTGCAATTTTATGTGCTATAATCCACCGTTGATTGTTTTAGAAATATCTTCACGATATTCAAGGTATCTCAATTTTTCAACATCTGCATTCGCTGTAATATGCGAGTTAATCCCAACACGGAGATTTCTGTGCTCCATTCCAGCACGTAGCGCAAAATGTAATCCTAGTTGGAAAATGAGTCTCGATTAGTTTTTAGGGGGTGTCCATACCTAACATTCCTTTATCCCAGAGTTTATTTTCCTGATTCTCCGTTATCACCTTTTTTTTGTCAATACCAATTCCCTGTTTGGAAAAGTCCTTCATTTTAGCATCCAAAACACTTTTCATTCAGTGAAAGTCGCTGTCATCCAAAAACAAAAAACTAACAAAGCGGCCGCATTGTCGCATATAATGCTGAATCGATATGATGATCTCGTAAAGTCTGTTAGGTCTGTATTCCTTTCCTGTTGTTGTTCTGACCTCAATTATGAAAAATCATAGCTGATCATTTAACTGTTTGTTAGTCATTGTTAGTACTTCTGAAACCTCAATTCCTTCTCGTTCTTCTTGCCATGCCTTGAATAATGTAACCGCCCATCGACTTTTGCT
Source organism: Mizuhopecten yessoensis (assembly GCF_002113885.1). NCBI lineage: Eukaryota > Metazoa > Mollusca > Bivalvia > Pectinida > Pectinidae > Mizuhopecten > Mizuhopecten yessoensis. The sequence continues at coordinate 409,126 of NW_018408519.1, forward strand.
TTCTGTTTTCATAGCATATCCTCTTTTGACCAAATCGTTTACCAGTGATTTCTGCATCCTGTTTAACTTTGATCAATGTATCTTTATTAGAAATGTCAGAAAAAATGTCACATTTTAAGGTAAAATTAATTGCATCAAATCACTAGGTACGTCGTCCGTAGAATTGTTTTCAACAGTGGTATTCCGTCTTTGCGTATTGCAGAGTTATCTTCTCTTGGGAGCAGGTATTGATTGTTACGTCACTTGTTTGTGAGAATAACGTCATCAATATTTGAGAAAACGACGTAATTTTCTCACACAGACCAATGACGGAATAGACAAACTATGTTACAAAGGGGTCATCTCCTGATGAGGACATGTTGTCACCTGTACATACACACCTGGACTGAGTGAAAAGTCCAGTGGACGTGCATTAACTAGTGCTAACAAGTAAAAGACTTTACAGGGACATGACGCAGACGGATACAGTGTTGGGGTGGCTGATACATGCATGCGTGGGGACAACTTACAAACTTAATATAACTACATAAAATATACATTTATATATAACACATGTATAAACATAGCTATTGAATGTAAGGTGTACGAATAGTGAAAGACCACCTGCGAGTGGACACTTTATTGTTCGGGGAGCTGATCCCAGGGCTCCTCAACTCTGGCAGCCTTAAACAACCACTGAATATTCGCATATGCATATGTCAAAGATCTATGAAAATGAGAATATCAAAATGCTGAGGAATTAAAATTTGTATAAAAAAAACCAATACCCAACTAGTGCTTACATCTCGTGTGGACATGAAAAGCATGTGAATTTCTAAATGCACTCATCTTGTAAATGTACCTGTCTGCGGTCATGCATGATCATGTATGCTGACTGAATGGGTATTATCTGTGACTGTCAAGTATTCCAACAAATGTGTTCAGTAGCTTTCCATTATTTTGCACAAAAGGGTACCGTGTTTTAAGTAGGAGAAAAGCCCCAAACTGCCCATTCTGTGAGAGAATGGACAGTTTGAGGCCTTTCTCCTTTACGTAGATCCTTTATGTTACAGATCAATTTGGGAGTATAAAATGGTCTTGGGTGGATGTTGCGGTATCTGTGCTGTAGCATTCAAGTGATGTGGTACTAGAAATGATACCGTTGGAAGCACGGTCCCACTACAAACATAACACAATACATCTCCAGCACACATGCAGGCATACATACTTTGGGAGGTATTAGCCAGGTGGCACAGGACAAGTAGTTAGCGCCTGATAAGGCACCTCCTGCGAATTCCTCAAAACTGTATTGATTAATGTATAAGATAATTTTATTGTTTGTATAAATTATATATCTATGTACATTAAAGCGTTTAAGAGTGGCATATTCTAGCTAGATATGGTGCTATATCAAATGTTGTTTATGATTTATTATTTATTTATTTTATTATATATTTGTTATTATTATTTGAAAAATACATATATAAAGATAGCGTAATAAATCCTTGGAAACACATTGTTGCACTACTCATACAGAGATGAACAGCGTATACAATTGTCTTTCGAAACAGGCAATTCAATCAATGAATATCAAATTTTACATAAAGCACTTCACTGAGACACAGCTTTCAAAAAATGTAACTTAATATAATTTCATTACATATATTCAATAAATCAATAAATTGAAATATAGAAGTGAATATCATTATGCCTTAAACAAATCTTATGCAACATCTGGATATCGATAAACCGATTACTGCTCATTCATTTCGGAGCAATGTGGGTTAGAATGAGATATCCCATTCTATTTAAGTTAAACAACGTCAGTATGATCTACAACAACTGCCCGGGAAAGCAATGTTATGTGTTTTGTCTTGTTATGTAAATGAAGACGCTTTATTGACTAACGCAACACAGACAGGCAATTTCGTTTGAACATTATAGCTCCAGGTCCACTCATTATTGATTTACTGCACAGGTATTACGACGTTACGCATTATCTATAGTCAGCATACCTCAACGAGTCATGTTAAAAATAGACACCATACCGGTATGATACATGGAAAAAGCACGTAAGTATTACATTTAAATGTCTATAGACGTATATCTTATCCTGGCGGTTAAAGGGGATGGACTTAGTGGCAAGGGTAACACCCATTTTCAGAATGGGAGTTTTGAAGATTTTTCTTCATTTAATTAAGCTTATATTCAAGTGTTCCCCAATCAGGCCAATAGTCAAAGCCCGCATAAACTTCGTTTCAAACCGACCCTACCTGATCCTATGGCTCTTATCTCATAGTGTTGTGTACACCCCTGTTACCAAAAACAGGTGCGTACCAACAACTGCATGTAGGAAATGTTATTACATGTACATGTACATAGAACCTGGTAGATCGATTTTGTTTTCAGGTTTAAACCAGTATTTTCAAACGTGGTTTCAAATATAAATGGATATGACGAGTAATTGATTAGAGCACCTGGTATAAAAGGTGCGCTTATGTTATGGCACTTCCTCTGTCATACGTTGTCTATTGTCTGTCGTCGGTCGTATTTTGTCTCTCGTTCTTGGTCTGTCGTGCGTCAATGTTGATTTAAATAGCATTTACTCCAAATCAACAGAACATAATTTAACCAAACTTTGTTGCTAATCATAATGAGGTAAATGGATAAAAAAAACAATAAATGGACTGATCTTATTGGGTGCCAAGGGACCATGCAAAAAGGGGTAAAATTGACTGATTTGCTTTATTGGTATCATCTCAGAAACTGATGGACGTATTTTAACCAAATTGTAATATTATATAATTTTATCCTGGCAAAAAAAAAACTAAAACAAAAAAGGGGCTTACCCTCCCGTGGATGAGGAATAAAAGAAGGTGTAAATTTGACTGATTTGTTTCAATGACTACTTCACCTGAACCACTGATCAGATTGCAATTTAATTGCAGTGGTAACATGCTTAACCAATAGGGATCAAAAGTTAAAAAGATGGACTGGCCCTCCCGGGCTTAAGAGGCCATGTAAAAGGTATTCAATCGGCTAATTTGGATAAAATGATATATTTTCATTAACTACTGGGCAGATTTCAACCGATTGTAATGGTAGCAGATATCATCGATTAGGGACATTATATAAATAACAGTGCTGAACCTCCCGGGGATGAGGTACAGGTGAAAATGGTCAAATTGATTTATTTGATTTATAAATGATATTTACTTTTAACCACCTGAGCAGAAGTCTACCCTATTCTAATAGTACCTTCTGAGTCTTTAGGAACAAAACAGTTATCAACATAAAGGGACCAGACATCCTGTGGAATATCTTTCCAAATTACCTTACAGGTGTGAAATGTATTCCCAAAATTGCCAGTGAACGATGAAAGACCATTGAGTCTGTTGTTATTATATTATTACTGTTTTGAATAATTTGCTCGTTAGGTTCGATGTAACAGTTTACCCAAAACAGGATTTTATAAAATGAAATGTTCTATACAATGACATATTGTACTATAATGTAATTCATTTATTTTTACATATTTATCGTAGTTTATCCAAAATCAAACATAAAATACTTTCTCCTTTTATCTTTTTACATAATGTAGAACAAAACATAAGGCTATTTAACTTCAGTCTGCCTGGGTACAATCTTCGAGTGTGGTACAATCCGGATGCACAACGTGTAATCTTCAGTCTACTGTCAATCATATAAAAAAAGTGTGTTTGAAAATGTAAAATTATGTATTTGAATAAAGGACACGATAAATAGTCGAGGTGATGGCCATTTATTTATTTAAGATAAATAAATATAAATGTCTGTTGAACTATTAATCTATATCTAATATGTAAATTTGACAAGAACAACAACGAATTTAATCATGTTTGACACAAACGAGAGTTGGAGTCCTTATCATCACCTTGTAGCTGACAAAATCTACGATGCCACATGGCGAGAAATTGTGGCATTAATCCCATTGATGAATTTGGCAATACTTTGCTCTGATTGGTCAAAATTTTAAAAGTCTAATTTATGAATGAAATTTTCTATCGGTCTCCTTACTCACGCTCTATCACCAAAGACAATTCTCTGATTTACACCCACCTGAATTAGATTCGTTTCACAAATAGATATGTTAATATGCTGAAAGAAGTGACCTTAACATGTTTTAGTAGTTTGAAGTCATTTCGTTTCTCTGTATTGCTAAATAATCGTCAAAACGGAAATGACAAACTTTTTTGTCGCGCAAAGATATTTGACCTTTCGGCTTCTATGTGACCCAGAAGGCTGACAACGTCTAAATTGTAAGTGTAAGTATTTCAATTTATTCATTACTATTTGGTGAAATAAACATATACCGGGGTACATTATATTTGATTTCTATGTAGAAAAGTAGGCATTATTATTGTAGACTGTAAGCTTATGACAAAAATCCTCGCAAACATCAACCCCTGTTTTGATCGATGCTTCATGTCCGTGAACCCAGACATTGTTGACGATAGGAACAACTTATGATAAAAACGGTAACATAAAACAGCGTAATATGCAAGAGAATTGTTCTGTGAAAAAAAGTTTGAACTGGTCCAAGGGATGTAACTCGTGTTTACACTAAATAGACTTCGAACCTACTGATGAGTGGACAGTCAAACGCGTTTGAAAAGGGAAACAAAACAGAAGCAGTACAGTTATGCTGCTCGGTCTTGATCAAACGCCTTCAAGGAAAATACGAAACTGATATAACACATACTGAAATAGCTCCACAACTGTCAAATATGCGTTCAGTATTTAAACTGGTTCGTGATCAAAATTACGAATAAATTCGGCAGACAACAGAGTGAGTAACGATGTCAAAGGGTCTAGTTGACCTTGCGTTATATGATAACATAACTAGTATTTATAGATTCTATTTTTTTTTTATTCATAACGAAAATCAAAAAATAAATAGTTACTGGTCACTAGGTTAAGACCCGTACTGTCAAAATTGGAAAATAGTCAATTCCATTAACTTTTCCTTTAAAGCGGAAATAAATGATATTATTAACAAAGAAACAATTTTGTTAACTTTTCCAGCATTTTAATTATTGATTGATCAACGACGTATTGCTGTATAAATTTCTTTTTTGATTGCAAATATTGAGCTTCATTTCGTAACATTGAACGCAGGATCCTGAAGTTCTTTCAAAAATTAATAATGACAGTAATACAAAAATACCTATGTCTGTTTTTTAAGGATTTTGTAGGTTTTTTTGTGTATGACTGTTATTATTATTTTTTGACAGAGCTTAAGGCTCCTGTGAATTTAACAATTGAATAGACACCCAGTGTTATACAATCAGTACAGGCCTACCGTTAGATTTATTTGTCTGTCAAAGGAAAAAAAAATAACATTATGGTTTACTCTTCCAATATCTGTTATCTTTATTGTTCACTGTGTAGCTATACTATACTATTTTTTTATTTAATTTTTTATTGTAGATATTACGTTACATTCTTATAATATTAAACAATTAAATAGGAACCCTGTACCTATAGCTTTCAATTTTATTTGATGGGAATTAATATTCAATTCCGTTCTCTTTTTGTTCAATTTTGAATTAAGTCTGTAGATAATTGTAGTGTAGTGCAAACACTGACCTTTATCAAAATACAAATATTTCCCATTTTAGGTGATCTACACACCAGTATCCGCTCGAAGTTTAAGGCATCACAATCAGAGAGATTGGCAAGATGGAATGGCGTTTGCAGTAAATGGCACAGAGGGGACTTGTAGGTAATCTCACCATTCCTGTTGTTCAACTTAGCAGAGGACATAGCAAGTGGAGGTGAATAATGTAGAAGTTCACCCTTATATACACGTTAAATGCATAGAACTAGAAGCTTTTGTATGACCTTTCTTGTATTAACACCAGTTTCGTTTCGCATAAGATGGAAAATTTAATATGATTTAAATTTGAAAGATTGAAAATAAGTAAACATCAATAAAGTCATCATGAATGTTAAATGATACTCAAATGATACTCACCAGGACAAGACATCGATTCACGAGAAGCTGCACTTCACAATCCATATCAGGATAGTATCATAAAGAATTTTATGATAAAAGTGCTAAATTTGAACTTTGATTTAATATATCATTATATTCGTTATTTGGCGTATTTTAACCTATAAACTTTCATTCAATCTATACAATCGTGTGACATAAATATAATTAATATCCTGGAACTATATGTGTAAATTGTTTCTCCTGAACTTGTGTCAATTTAGATAAGTTCTATTTATGAAGCTTTTCCTTTAAAGTCGACATGTGTCATTGTTGTCAGATTAACTCATGCATTTACTTTGTCCATCTTATACCATATATCTTTCAACTTAATTATATTACGTAACAGGATTAACTGGTCATACCAGATCGGACACTGCATTCAGTCTCAGACAAAGGACAGCTAAATTGGCTTACCTGGTCGGGTACGGCCGAAGTCTGAAAGGCCGATTGCTATGAATGACGCTTAATTGCTTTTGTGTAAATGTACTTAGGACACGATTATGATTTGTAACTTCAGTTAGGAGCTAGGCATCGGACTGTACGGGTGTGTTTTTGGATACTCCAGAAATCATCCACCGACCTAGAGAAAGTTATTTTAATAAATTTATATTTGGACCATACAACATCTCCAGAACTTTTACTTTTCAAATTGTATAACAATACCCTACAAAAGTGTTGTTATAATTGGTGGAATAATCCGGAGTAATTTGCCTCATTCATTTGTGTAAGTCAATTTACGTACAAGATACCGAACCTTCACTGCCAAGCGAGATTTCCCCACACCTACAACCATCAAGACTAACGTGGATAAGATCGACCATGTTTCAACAGAGAGCCGTCAACTCATCTCATCAGACTCCTCAACGTTTCTGGAATAACACCGGAACTGGACGAAACAACTGGGAATTGCAAACCGACAGACATTGCACCCGATGCGGCTTAACGTTTCACAACGGCCATCTTAGAACATGCCCCGCAATATCAGCCCAGTGTTTTAAGTGTGGAAAAAATGGACACTTTTCTGGACTCTGTTTCTTAAAGGATTACCGACGACGAAACTTCCGTCAACCCTTGATGTCACCGAGCACCCCCTTACCCAATACTAGAAGAATCGACAACGGCACAGACGCCCAGATTCATAACGGCACCAACGCCAGAATTCACAACCATAGCCTCACCCCCTTAACAAACCTTTCAGTGACATCGCGACAAACAGAGAAACAGAGCAACAAAAGTAAGTCCAAATCCCGCGCCAAAAGGAGGAGAGACAATGAAAGAATGACACTGTACAAGGAAAGAAAACATCTGCAAGGTATGCTACCATTTTCGTCAATTCCTGACAGTGAGATACCAAAACCATGTGTTCCCACATCAACAGAATGTAATTTAATTTTAAAACTTAAACAGAAAGTTTCGGACTTATCAAGTCAGCGTGACCAATTACAAAGTGACCACAATCTTTTACTATCAAAATCCAATGACTGTGACACGTGCCTTATAACCATGGAACAAGCAACGCTGTTGAGAACAGAAAATTCAACATTGAAAGAAAAACTAGCAGATAGCAACAAAAAGCTAAGCGTAGCACTAACTTCTGTCAACGAAGACAATGCACACAAAAACAGTCTGTACGAAGTGATCATCCAACAAAAAGGAGAAATTGCAGATTTGACACATAAATTACAAGGTGCAGAAGAACTGTGTGTGCAAAGCAAGTTAATGCTGGATATAAATGACAAACTTAAAAATGAAATATGTCAATTAAAACAACAACTAAGTCTAGTGCCACCAACGCCGGTTTTTGTAAACCAACAGAACTACGGTAGAGGATCCGGATATTACAACCGAAATTACGGACGCGGTTTTTATCGTTAAAACAAAGCCGCGGGACGCGTCTTTACCGGAGCCGGAGGGAAATTATCATAAAGAATTTTATGATAAAAGTGCTAAATTTGAACTTTGATTTAATATATCATTATATTCGTTATTTGGCGTATTTTAACCTATAAACTTTCATTCAATCTATACCATCGTGTGACATAAATATAATTAATATCCTGGAACTATATGTGTAAATTGTTTCTCCTGAACTTGTGTCAATTTAGATAAGTTCTATTTATGAAGCTTTTCCTTTAAAGTCGACATGTGTCATTGTTGTCAGATTAACTCATGCATTTACTTTGTCCATCTTATACCATATATCTTTCAACTTAATTATATTACGTAACAGGATTAACTGGTCATACCAGATCGGACACTGCATTCAGTCTCAGACAAAGGACAGCTAAATTGGCTTACCTGGTCGGGTACGGCCGAAGTCTGAAAGGCCGATTGCTATGAATGACGCTTAATTGCTTTTGTGTAAATGTACTTAGGACACGATTATGATTTGTAACTTCAGTTAGGAGCTAGGCATCGGACTGTACGGGTGTGTTTTTGGATACTCCAGAAATCATCCACCGACCTAGAGAAAGTTATTTTAATAAATTTATATTTGGACCATACAACATCTCCAGAACTTTTACTTTTCAAATTGTATAACAATACCCTACAAAAGTGTTGTTATAATAGTGTGGAGGGTGTTTCCGTGTTATCTGGGTCTTTTTCTGAAAAGCTTGAAACTCCAGACTTTGTAAATATTGTAAATATTTATGATATTGTTTGCTTGTATGAGTGTTGGGTCGATAAAGAAGATGTTGTTGAATTATTAAGTTATGAAGCACATATTTTCCATAGATTACATGGTAGAGGTGGCGGCATTGCTATTTTTATTAGATCTTCGATTGCTTGACATTGTCATGACAATGACTATCGTGTTACTGAAAGTATCTCGTTATGTAACTAATGACAATGACGATTTGTATTTTTTTGCATGTTATTTCCCGCCTGTAAATAGTCCTTTTTAGGTCAACTGAGCTTTAGCTCAAGTGACCTATTGCTATCCGTCTTCGTCCGTCGTCGTCCGTCGTCCGTCGTCCGTTAACATTTAACATTTTCAACTTAAGCTGAAATACTGGCAAAGGGATTTCATTAATATGGCCGCCACGGCCGCCATTTTGAAAAAAACATTTCAAACTTAAAGTCAAGTTCTGCGTGGCCGATTGAACTGAAACCTGGTAGGAATGATCGACTCATGGTCCTGACAAAGTGTTGTTATTTATCGGGTCGATCAGAAATCCAATATGGCCTCCACGGCCGCTATTTTGAAAAACTATTTCAAACTTAAAGTCAAGTTCTGCTTGGCCGATTGAACTGAAACCTGGTAGGAATGATCGACTCATGGTCTTGACAAAGTGTTGTTATTTTTCGGGTCGATCAGAAATCCAATATGGCCGCCACGGCCGCCATTTTGAAAAACTATTTCAAACTTAAAGTCAAGTTCTGCGTGGCCGATTTAACTGAAACTTTGTAGGAATGATTGACTCATGGTCCTGACAAAGTGTTGTTATTTTTCGGGTCGATCAGAAATCCAATATGGCCGCCACGGCCGCCATTTTGAAAAACTTTTTCAAACTTAAGGTCAAGTTCTGCTGGGCCAATTGTACTGAAACTTTGTTGGAATGATCGACTCATGGTCCTGACAAAGTGTTGTTATTTTTCGGGTCGATCAAAAATCCAATATTGCCGACACGGCCGCCATTTTGAAAAAAAAATTCAAACTTAAAAACAAGTTCTAATAGGCCGATTTAACTGAAACTCGGTCTAGGAATGATCAGCTCATGGTCCTGACAAACTTAAGTTAACGTTATGCTTAACTATTTTGTACTCAAATTGGTACATATTTCAACAACAAAAATAAATACTGTAGGACTCAGGTGACCGTTTAGGCCCATGGGCCTCTTGTCATAAAAAATGTGAAAATGATATGTTTTCCAGTCTAGAAGAAATGGTGTGTCAGTACAAAGATATGGGTAAGGTAATTGTGATTGGTGATTTTAATAGCAGAACGGGTAACAATAATGATTATATTAATAATGACAGTATCCCAGAGTTTTCCGCCAATGTTATCTCCAATATTGCAACTTATGTGCCAGATTCTGTACCAACTAAACGCTCCAATTCAGATCCAGTTATTAATCAGTTATGTAGACAACGTTTATCCTTGTGCAAGACTACTGCCTTAAGAATAGTTAATGGAAGGCATACAAATTATCCAAATGTCAGTGTTACCTTCTATGATAGTAGAGGTACTAGTCTTTTTGACTATGTATTAATTTTTGATACCGTTATTGGAGATATTAGGAATTTTGAAAATGGCGTATTTAATGCTTTCTCAGACCATTCTCAGATATGTGTTACTTTGCGTTCAAATGTTGTAAATTATGTCCAGGAACAAGTTGGTAATCAGAATCTGACACGTATAAGATGGAATGATAATAATACAGAAACTTTACGTCATATTTTCGAAAATAATAGAAACGAGTTTTCGTATTGTTGTGACAGTAATGATATGAGTCAAATTGGTATCAATGAAAGTGTTAAAATGTTTACTGATCTTCTGAAAGAACTTTTATTACCTCTTAGTGCTGTTACCCATCCTGTACGTGATTATAAGAAAAAAGGTACAGAAGATAAACACTGGTTCAGTGAAATTTGCAAACTTCGTGAAATGGAATTTAAGTTGAAGAGGCAGTACAAAACACATCAAGGAAACATGTTGAATTTCATGAGAAAAAAAACCCCAAAACATTTTCATAGATATTGTAATAACAGAAAGAATGATATGAAGTCTTCACTTGATGAACACGATTTTTATCTTCATTTTAGTAATTTGTCATTCAAGAAACTTTGTGAAAATAAGGCTGTAACCGATTTTTGGAGATATCATGACGCCTCTAATAATATACCTAATGCTATGTTTTATGAACTGGACATTGACATTTCTAATGAAGAAGTTAGTAAAGTTATCAATAACTTTAGCACAGATAAAGCATGTTTATTTTATCAGAGGTAAAGAGGTTTTATTACCTTGTCTTGTTAAATTATTTCATAAAAAATTCAAATCTGGTAACTATCCTTCCATATGGTCAATAGGTAATATTATTCCCTTATTCAAAAATGGGGATAAGAATGACACAAATAATTATAAAGGAATTATTCTAGTTAGTTGTTTAGCCAAAATATTTACAGCAACTTTAAATAATTTGATACCGCTTATTCCAAATAAGTGACGCTCAATTTGGTTTCAGGAAGTATATGTCAACCATTGATGTGTGTTTGCCTTGCAATCGTTGATTAATAGAACTTTAAAGAAGAAAAGGAAGCTATATTGCTGTTTCATAGATTATAAGAAAGCTTTCGATTTTGTTAACAGATATAATTTGTGGTTTAAACTAATTAAGGAAGGAGTAGAAGGTAAACTGATAAATATGAAACGTTCTTTATATAATGATGTAAAATATTGTGCTAAAATCAACAATTCAATGTCTAATTTCTTCGAATGCAGGAACGGTCTGTACTAAGGTGAACTATTGTCACCGATTTTATTTTCTCTCTATGTGAATGATTGTGAAATGAATTTTTTAACTGATAACTGTCCTTCTATAGAACTCCAAACTATTAACTTATTTTCTTCTAATGTACTCAGATGATACGTTTTTGTTAGCTGAATCGGCAGAGGGATTGCAATGGATGTTAGACACACTGTTACAATACACCAAGAAATGAAATTTAACTGTTAATGTCGAAAAAGAAAAATCATGTTTTTTAGAAATGGTGGTAAGTTGAAGGAGGAAGAAAAATGGTTTTATGATGGTAATGTTTTAGAAAATGTTGATTGTTTTAGCTACCTTGGAATTCTAATGAAATTCAACCGTAAATTTAGTATTACACAAGAGAAATAAGCAGAACAAGGTAGGAAAGCACTATATGCTGTATCCAATGTTTGAAAAAGGAAATATTTCAATATTGAAACCCAACTTAGCGTTTTTGATACTTTTGTGTGCAGTATCCTTAACTATGGAGCTGAAGTTTGGGCTTTCACAAAGTTCCAGATATTGAGAAAGTGTGAATTTTTGTAAACGAATTTTGGGGCTTACGAAAAGCACACCTATTGTAATGATTTATCAAGAATTAGGGGGACTATCTTGACATATAATAAGAAAATTTAGAATTTTTAAATATTGGCTTAAACTCAGAATTTCGAACAATTGCATTTTAAAGGTTTGTTACGATGAGATGATTGAAAAGGGCAGCGATTGGACAAATAAGATAAGAAATTAATTATTTAGGTTAGGTTTGGGGTATTTATGGAAAACAGAGGGTAATGAAGGTAAAATTCTGAGTATCATTAAATGTAGAATGCATGACAATTTTTAACAGGAGTCTCTAGATTTATAAATGGATCTGTGGTATTTTTTGCATTAAACAGTATTCAATTAATCTATTGGATTACAAAACATACAAATAGTTGCTAAAATTCGGTTGTCATCGCTTACATTTGTACGTTGAATACTGAAACGGGTAGATTGTATGGTTTAGACAGAAAAGATGGAATTTGTATACATTGTAACACTGGCGATATCCTAAGAGCAGTCCATTCTGTCGTTTTAACCACGTGGAGTCTCATACGTTTGTCCATTTCATAAAGTTTAATATAGAGTCTGTGTCGTGGATAATTATAACAAACACGATATTATATCTTAGTTACGGTATTTAATAAATGGCTAGTTTGTAGTATTTCTGTACATTATCTTCAATATAGTACAGAATATGAGTGACGTATTTAGTGAGACCAATAATTGATCGTTATACCCCTTACACTTTGAGGTTGTATCAATAATTGATCGTTATCTCCTTTACACAGTGAGGTTGTATCAATAATTGATCGTGATCTACCTTACAGTGTGAGGTTGTATCAATAATTGATCGTTATCTACCTTACAGTGTGAGGTTGTATCAATAATTGACCGTGATCTCCCTTACACTGCGAGGTTGTATCAATAACTGATCGTTATCTCCCTTACAGTGTGAGGTTGTATCAATAATTGATCGTTATCTCCCCTACACTGTGAGGTTGTATCAATAACTGATCGCTATCTACCTTACACTGTGAGGTTGTATCAATACTTGATCGTGATCTCCCTTACACTGCGAGGTTGTATCAATAATTGATCGTTATCTCTCTTACAAAGTGAGGTTGTATCAATAATTGATCGTTATCTCCCTTACAGTCTGAGGTTGTATCAATAATTGATCGTGATCTCCCTTACACTGCGAGGTTGTATCAATAATTGATCGTTATCTCCCTTACAGTGTGAGGTTGTATCAATAATTGATCGTTATCTCTCTTACAAAGTGAGGTTGTATCAATAATTGATCGTTATCTCCCTTACAGTGTGAGGTTGTATCAATAATTGATCGTTATCTACCTTACACTGTGAGGTTGTATCAATAATTGATCGTTATATCCCTTACACTGCGAGGTTGTATCAATAATTGATCGTTATCTCCCTTACACTGTGAGGTTGTTTCAATAATTGATCGTTATTTACCTTACACTGTGAGGTTGTATCAATAATTGATCGTTATCTCCCTTACACTGTGAGGTTGTATCAATAATTGATCGTTATATCCCTTACACTGCGAGGTTGTATCATTAATTGATCGTTATCTCCCTTACACTGTGAGGTCGTATCAATAATTGATCGTGATCTCCTTTACACAGTGAGGTTGTATCAGTAATTGATCATTATCTCCTTTACACAGTGAGGTTGTATCAATAATTGATCGTTATCTCTCTTACAAAGTGAGGTTGTATCAATAATTAATCGTTATCTCCCTTACAGTGTGAGGTTGTATCAATAATTGATCGTGATCTCCCTTACACTGTGAGGTTGTATCAATAACTGATCGCTATCTACCTTACACTGTGAGGTTGTATCAATACTTGATCGTTATCTCCCTTACACTGTGAGGTTGTATCAATAATTGATCGTGATCTCCTTTACACAGTGAGGTTGTATCAATAATTGATCGTTATCTCCCTTACACTGTGAGGTTTTATCAATAATTGATCGTTATCTACCTTACACTGTGAGGTTGTATCAATAATTGATCGTTATTTCCCTACACAGTGTGGTTGTATCAATAATTGATCAAATCAAATACTTCTAACACTACACATAATTCGCCTCAATCATATAACCCTTTCTTGTATCATGGTTTAAGACACCCCCTTGCTAATTCTTATAAGGTTCGTTTTAGAGACCATACGATAAAATAACAAAATGTCACAGAAAAAAAACCTTTAGAAACCAGATATTTTCTTAGCACTCTAACATTTAAACACAGAGCGTTGTAAACTACATTTCTGTACATTATTTTAAGAAGACGGGGGCAAAAATTCTGGGTTATCTAGATTTTGTTTTGTTGTAAAAGGTAAAAATCGCTACATTCGCCGATGCTTTTTATTCATACTGTAATATGTTTTAATTGGAATTGATAATACATAAAAGTGAATCAGTAATAAAGCATAATTATACACTAACAATGGCCCCGAGATCGTATCAGAGCGCTCCTTTTTTTTTTCGGGGGAGGGGTTTTGTGTGAGTGTTTGAGTGTGTGTGTGTGTGTTACTCGAACACTATACCGGTACTCAACTCAGACATAACATAACTAGCTTTACCCCCCCCCCCCCTCCCCCAATTAAACATCTCCGAATAAATTCCTTCCCTTTCAAAGAGTTTTAAATGTTGTTTAATTTTGTTTATTAGTGATATCATCTCGAGTTCTATGTTTTGTATCGTAAACGTTATCTGTTTACGTGTTAGCGGTGTTATCGCAATGATTAATGCTGTATATTAATAAAGCTGTTGGTGATATTTTACCTGGAACTTCCTCGAATAAAACTAAGCAATCTGGGACGAACAGTCGTGTTTTAACATATGTTGGTTCTGACTGGACCAGATTAGTACCCCGGGTAGTTTTCTACGCGGGTTACTTTTTTATGTTACACCGGAGATATTTTTGTTACGCTTGGTAAGCTTTTCACTTGTTAACACATATAGAAAAGGATATTATTTGTGAGTAAGGAAATATACGGTCTGGGCAAGTAAGTATGCTATTGATGTATAAGCTAGTTGTATTGATTGTATAAACTGTATATCTATGTACTTTAAAGCGTTTTAGAGTGGCTTATTCTAGCTAGATAGGGCGCTATATCAAATGTTGTATTATTACGTGTTAGGTCGGTCGTTACAGTGTATATGATATACTACACTTGTGCTGAATCTATTTTATTTCACCTCCTGTGAACCCTTTCCAAGTTGTCTTAGTCCAAAAAGATGCACCTCGTCTGAATTCCCCTTGTTATCCTTTTCATTACTGACATCATTTTACCCTCAGTAAAGGTGTAACGCTCAGTAAACAATTGTTCAAAAGTGGAACAAAGTACCTTTCTGCAGTAGAATTTTTAAATGGCTATATCTGGATGTATCTTAAAAAACCTATTGGTGTGTATAGCTAAGGTGGCGACAAAAGACGACGGCCTCACCTTGCCAACGGGCTACTCAAAACCCGTATAAACACCGGCTATGTCCGTCAGACCCGGAGACATTTTTGTTACGCTTGGTCCGCTTTTCACTGGTGAACAAATATAAAAAGGATATTATGTGTGTGTGCCTTTGTAATTGTATGATTTATTGTGCAAATAAGCATGCGCTGTTCCCTCTTTTAAGACTTCTTTTTATCATCAACATAATGGAGCCATTAAAAATAGCACTGGATACTGGGAAATTTTCGCTGCATTTTTCAGCTTTTTTTTTTAGCATTTTTGCGCATTTTGTGACCACCGAAATGAGGGCGAATTTATCATTAAAGCGAATTTACCTGCACAATGAGCGTAGAATTGAATTGTGAGGGACGAAATGAATACTTAGCTACATTGATTTCGTGGGCGAAAGGCGGAAGTTTGACTTGGCGAAAATTTCCCAATATACAGTTAATAAAAGACAAAACCCCGGACCTGAAAAAAAATGGCCGACACTTTTACGTGTTAGCGGTGTTATCGCAATGATTAATGCTGTATATTAATAAAGCTGTTGGTGATATTTACCTGGAACTTCCTCGAATAAAACTAAGCAATCTGGGGCGAACAGTCGTGTTTTAACATATGTTGGCTCTGACTGGACCAGATTAGTACCCCGGGTAGTTATCTACGCGGGTCACTTTTTCATGTTACACCGGAGATATTTTTGTTACGCTTGGTAAGCTTTTCACTTGTTAATACATATAGAAAAGGAAATTATTTGTGAGTAAGGAAATATACGGTCTGGGCAAGTAAGTATGCTATTAATGTATAAGCTAATTGTATTGATTGTTTAAACTGTATATCTGTGTACTGTAAAGCGTTTTAGAGTGGCTTATTCTAGCTAGATAGGGCCCTATATCAAATGTTGTATTATTACGTGTTAGGTCGGTCGTTACAGTGTATATGATATACTACACTTGTGATGAATCTATTTTATTTCACCTCCTGTGAACCCTTTCCAAGTTGTCTTAGTCCAAAAAGATGCACCTCGTCTGAATTCCCCTTGCTATCCTTTTCATTACTGACATCATTTTACCCTCAGTAAAGGTGTAACGCTCAGTAAACAATTGTTTAAAAGTGGAACGTAAAGTAGCTTTATGCAGTAGATTTTGAGTGACAAACATGCAAAAGCAGTTTCCATGATAGATGTCAGTACCATGTTTGCTCCCTTTAATAATTTGAGGTAGACCTTCACTAAACTGTACCCCCAGGACACCGTTGACCACTTCACCACTAATTACCTACTAAGTACCTAATGACCCCCCTGTGCGTCTATACCAATGTGATCTTTAAAAAGTGATTTCTCGGACTGCAAAAAGTTAGACAGGTTGATATTTCATTTTAAAAAGTTATACACTGTTTTAAGTAGAAATTTGTCTCAACATTAAAAAAAAAAAAAAATAATTAATAATAATGCCCCCCAGACCTACAAATTAAAAGTGATTATGATAAAATTATGAAAAATAATTAATAAAAAATAATAGGTGACCCTATACATATGTTGAAAACTGGCTCCTGACTGGGGGAAGGGATATGAAACTTCATCTTTAATATACAAAACAATATACAAAGTAAAAAACTTTTTTTTTTTTTACACTTATATACAGGCCACAGACCAAAGTAACACTTCCGGGTCGTTGTACACGAATGTAGTGCATAAGGACAGTTCAGGTGGTTTACTAAATAATTTTCTATATATATAAATCTATGACAGATATGAATAGTTTTTTACAAAAAATGTTCAACAATATCTATTCTAGTGATTACATTTTCTTTGGCACAGTTTCAAAGTTTGTATTGGCAGCAGGACACAATGAGTGATGAGGCTTGAGCAGTCATATATTGTGAGTTTTGGTATTTTCCCCTATACATGCAGGGTAGTGACATTAAAATGAAATTATTTTTCTTAAAAGTCGGTCATGAGGCACTATCACTGTATGTTTAGTTTGAATAGACCTTCAATATGAAATAGAAACCAGACCCTGCGCAAACTTTTAAAATAATTTAATTTTTTCTTTGGTAGTAACATATAGAAGAATTAATTGTGGTCTGATACCAACTACGGCACTCTATTATCGACGACTACCCATAGTCACGACTAGCTCTACCAACTATGCTTAGCCACGACTACCCTAGTCGCGACTAGCTCTACACAACTATGCCTAGTCACGACTACCCTGGTCACGACTACCCTAGTCACGACTACCCTGGTTGCGACCAGCTCTACCAGCTATACCTAGTCACGACTACCATGGTCGCGACCAGCTCTACACAACTATGCCTAGTCACGACTACCCTGGTCACGACTAGCCTGGTCGCGACCAGCTCTACCAGTTCTACCTAGTCACGACTACCCTGGTCACGACTACCCTAGTCATGACAAGATCTACACAATTATGCCTTGTCACGACTAGCCTGGTCGCGACCAGCTCTACCAGCTATACCTAGTCACGACTACCATGGTCGCGACCAGCTCTACACAACTATACCTAGTCACGACTACCCTTGTCACGACTAGCCTGGTCGCCGATTGTTGATTTTGATTTTGAAGGTTTTACGTCCGCTCTTACGGCCTTGCGGCCTTTCAGTAGACGAGAACAGATAGAAAAGGAAATAGAAGAGACAAAAGTATGTAGAGAAAGGAGAGAGTAGAGGTGGAGCAGACGGGAGTCGTCTGTCCTATAGGTCCTACACGGGAGATATTATAATGACGACTCCTGGGCCGCAAAAAAATGTAACAATACGTTTATCCAAGATGTTGGACGCGGAGGGATGACACCCACAAGAAGAATCTGAAACCAGCCAACTCGGTTTAACCCTAGCTAAGATGAATTTGATTAAATCTATTTTTTGAAGTCCGTCTAAAATTGTATTAATAACACCTACCTGAATAATATGCTAAATAAGCGAAGGTAGGATTACGATATGTACATTCATCACAGCAGGAATGTTATGTATACTTGCAAGATTCATGAACAGATACCAGGGGGCTCACTGGCTCAGGCAGTTTTACGACACCTTGTTCACCATCACTAACCTCACCAGTGAACTGTCTGGGTAAGGACGTCATTTTTACATAGCAGTGACTCTATGAATCTTGCAATTATAAGCTTTACTTTTATGTAAAAAGCAATTAGACTCTCAACGTATGTTTTTTGTGGAACACGTGAAATGTACCCCGCATGAGGAGCCGTTTCATTTCTTTTTCAAATTCAATTTTTATCAAATCAATGAAGTTAACAATTAAATTGATTGCATGAGAGACGCCAAAGCTGACACCCTACATGATAATGATTATTTATATAGCGCCCTATATATTTTCTCAACTTTCTCTAAGGCGCTTTACAACAAATGAATACATTGTAATAGTATTCCGCCAATGACAGTTATAGATATAGTAGAAAAACGGCATACAAATCAGTATACTACATTCAGTAACAAGACATGTATCTGAATATGCATTTAAATAAATATATAGATTATATAGGTTGGTTTTTTGTATGACGTCTGTGCAAAGATCGTTACTAAAGACTGAATAGGTTGGTCTTTATATCTGTCTTTAATTTGGCAAGTGTTTTTTTACTTCCTGATAGCAAATGGTGAGCTATTACATAACCTGACCGAAACCCTTCCAACGTACCGGTTCCCATAGCTGTTCAAATTAGCGCCTTGTAAGTTTTATGACCTGTATCCAACAGGTAACAGGTGCAATGAATACAACACATGTGTGATGTGCTCTCTTTTTCTAATAAGAGTAACCAGACTCGCCGCAGTGTTCTGTACCCTCTGCTGAACAACTAAATTTGTTTGTGAGATATACAACGGAGCAGGGCATAACCATAATCCAACGGAGTGGTAACAAGATGAAGTGAAGGTGCCAATGTCTTGCATTCATTTGCTGTTATGACCGGCCGGATACAGCCGATATTTCTGATCTGGTAGCAATCGAGTTTGACATTAACATTCACTTGTTTCTCAATGTTCAGTGAACCAAAGTATACCCATAGCTGGGTTAGTCTCAATAGTTCTGGCACCGACATTGGAAAGCCGTTGTTTGCTGACGATTAATTACGTCTTTTCCTGATTAGGCTTTAACATGTTAGCATGCATCCAGGTACCGTAGTTATCTATGTAAGATCTATCGTAAGATTTGTCAAAAAGATAAATACAGAAATATATAACTTCCTCTGGAATAGTAAGATTGATAAAATTAAAAGAGATGTAATTATTAAAAGCTTTTCTGATAGTGGTCTCAAAATGATTCATATTAAATCATTTATAGACTCATTAAAACTAACATGGATTAGAAGATTACTCTCAACAACAGGAACATGGAAAATTATTTTTAATTCAACTATTGATAAAAAAAAACTTCTTGTAAATTGTGGATCAGACTTTATTTCCTTTTGTCATAATAACTGTAAAAATCTTTTCTGGAAAGATGTCTTTCTTGCATGGAAAAATCTTACTATTCTTGAGGAAAAATATACAGATTCAAAACAGATCTCTGACATCCCTATATGGTTTAACGAAAAAATCAAAATAGATAATAATAGTGGTTTTTTTTATAAGGATTGGAGCTGAAGTAGTTAATGACTTAAAAAAGGATAACAACATCTTCTTCAGTTGTTTTGAATTAAGAGAAATATATGGTGTTAGAGCAAATTTCTTACAATATCACGGAATTGTTACAGCTATAAAGGAGCTTTGCAGTCGGTGTAACTTGACCAATCCAAAAATAGACTATCCTTTTACACAAAGAAAGTTACAAATATTTGCTAAAAAACAGAAAGGTACAAAAGATTTTTATAATGTGCTTAGTACAAATGATGTAATTGCAAGTGGAACAAAAAAATGGGATGAACTTGTCCCATCCAAAAATGGACTATCCTTTTACTCCAAGATGGTTACAAATATTGGCTAAAAAACAGAAAGGTACAAAAGATTTGTGTAATGTGCTTAGTACAAATGATGTAATTGCAAGTGGAACAAAAAAATGGGATGAACAATTTGAATTTGATGAAGGTGATTGGAAAAAGTTTTTTAAACTCCTTTTTTTTCTGTAAGAAAAAATACAAAATTGCAATGGTTCCAATTAATGGTTAATCACCATATTCTAACAACAAATTCGTATTTATTTAAAGTTGGGTTAGTAGACAGTCCTTATTGTAACATTTGTAAAACAGAAATTGAAACGATAGAGCATAAGCTATGGAACAGTGAAAAAGTTCAAATTTTACTTGTAAACTCAGAAAATTTGTTGAATTCACTGTTCTTTCCATTTGAATTTAATAAGAAATCTTTTCGTTTTGGTACATATCATCAGAAAGGAATAAACAGAAAAGTGGATAATATGATCATCTTATACAATAAAACAATATATCTATAAATCAAGGTGCCTCAAGAATGAACTCTGCATTATTGCCCTGAAAAATACACTAAAAGATACATATACAACTCAAAAATGCATTTTATTTTTGTACAAAGTAAGGGAGAAAGCTACTTAAACCAGTTTCAAAGAAAATGGGCCAAATGGCAAAACGTTTTTTGAAACACCCAAACTTGAAATTACGACTGATTTACCATAATTAACATATCAATTTATAAATACAATTGTTATATTGAGTAAATGTAAATATTGTTTACGCTCACACTGACAGCTAGCTTACAGAGAAATTCAAAATGTAATACAAATGTTCAACAATCCTACCTTTCCTTTCTGATAATTGTATTGGTATTAGGATGATAATGAATGAGTGTGTGTGTCTTTATATATATGTTTGTTTTATGTCATGTTGTGTATATATATTGTAACTGTATTGTATACTAATGTAAAAATTTGAAAATAAATAAATAAATTAATAAATAAAAGATCAAGTAAAAAATGTATTATAACAAATGAATGAATCTTAAAACGTCAATCAGAAAATTGATTAAAGATCAGAGCGATCAGGAAACATATTAGCAAAGTGAACTGCAGGTAATAGATTTGTTGGAGAACCATTCGCAAAGCCATCACTAACAACCCAGGACGAGAAGCGCTATATCATCATCACCTTGCAATCGAAGTCCTCTTTCTGTGCAGTACGGCAGTGTGTAGCCATAGGATTTACGACCTCACATGACAAAATACTAGATTTCTGGGTTCCGAAAGGGTAAGTGTTGGACCACAAAATTATTGCCTATATTCAATATTAATCGTAGAGATGTGTCGTCGCCATAGCTGTTGCTATCATGCTGACGACACACTGAGTTACATAGTCATCAAACCACAGGACAGTTGGGATACCATATCAGAAAATCTGGAAGCTTGTCTGACAGACCACGGTACCTGGCTGCATGCTAACATGTTAAAGCTTAATCAGGAAAAGACGTAATTAATCGTCAGCAAACAACGGCTTTCCAATGTCGGTGCCAGAACTATTGAGACTAACCCAGCTATGGGTATACTTACATATCGCAATACGAGAGGTATACAGCTTCAATTTGGGAGGTACACAGCATATATGTTGTTGTATTCAGCCCCCATGTTAATATACAGTTATACCTACATAATAAGGTGCCTATAAGTTATAATTAGGTATCCTATAGATCCAGGATTTTCCAACAATGATGAATCCTCTCGTGGGATTGGTACAACATGGGCTAACGGGGCCCATGTGTCCGATCCAGGATTCAGGAAATATCCTCTCATGGGATCTATATCCAGAAAATTAGATCTAGATATCATGCGGACCCAGGAATTTCCTGATCCGATATCCTCTCATGGGATCCAGGTATATAAGCTACTCATCATGTCTGGATCCAGGATTGTCAGAAATATCCTCTCATTGGGGTCCGTTTTTTAATAATGGGAAATCTCATCCAGCCGTTGGAACCAGGGGCGACCGTTTCGCTCCTGGGGGGATATATTGGCAGTAATCCTGTGACAAGGGGTGAAAGTTCATTCCTGGTAGGATAACGTCAGTAATCCGTGAGATTTCCATAGCTTATATATGTGTAGTATGATTTAGCCCCCAAGGCCAATCCTAAATGAAGATCATCATGAAATGTGTATATTTGTGTATTGTTTATTTCTTCTGTTATATGTATAAACATGTGTATGCTGATTTATAAGACATATACAACAATGTTGGTCATGATAACATTGCATACCTCTACAGTTAATAAATAGCATTTATTAAACTGTATCATATTGTTCTGGTTGTTTATAAACTGTAGTTTATTATTTATAATAAACTTTGTTTGTAAACAGCCATTTGTTTATATGTCATGTGCAACATTGTTGATTTTTAAGTATTAAGGTGTGTTAAAGATACATGTGGATAATTATCATATATTATCTTAGTACCAGCATGTGTACCAAAATTTAGGTATACGTAATGCTGTCAGGTTATATTTATAGATACAGAACAAAGAACATAGCTCAACAGTCTCCTACACTCTTCTTACACGTGATAATATGGTAATAATTAGATTAAGGATGATGCTGATTGGCTTAAGTTATCAATAGGCAGGACAAGGTTAATTACCATTGGTCAAGCGGTTAGCCACGCATAATTAATGAGATGACCAACAAAGGTCAGCGTCACCCCGCATTGTTTTAAGAAACTATCGGAGCGTGCGGACGCATCTTACATCAGCTTACCGCCATCCACCCCAACCTCCACCTTATATTTATTATAGTGTATACATGTATACTGCAGCATCAGTTTCTTGAGTACATCATTTTACAAAATTGAGTGAGTGATACACAGCAATACAGACATATTATGGAGGATGGACAATATGTGTAATTATTCATTTGATCTCAATTGTGAAGCAGAAATTAAAAATTTGGAAAGATTATTCAATTTCCTCTTACTTCTAACAGAAAGTAAATTAATTAATTTAAACATAGACGGTCTAGTTCTGTAATATCTGTCAATGTATTGTGTTCTTACTTCGTTGTAAAATGGACAAACAAGAATAAAATGCAATTCGTCCTCTATATCGCCTAAATTACACTTTAAACAAAGTCTTTCATTACGAGGTATTCTCTCATATCTGCCCCTTTGTATACGAAGGTTGTGTGAAGATAATCTAAAGTTCGCAAGGGTTAAAATATAAGATTCAGGAAAAGATTTACAAAGATAATACTGAGGACAATTAACCTCGGGCAGACATCTATATAAAAAACATTTCGTGGAGTTTTCAAAAACATTGTTCATATTTTGTATAAAAACATCACGTAGACGTAGTTTAACGTCCAATATAAATTGATTCTTACATACAACTTTCTGATCATACCAAACATTTCCAAAACCTTGAGACATTAACATTGATTTCACATTACTAAGCCAGTTGGCCTTTGTATTTACTTCAGACAACATATCATTTTACAAGGCTTTCAAAATACAGTTATCTGTTTCAAGTAATTTCAACCAATACTTAATTATTCTCATTTTCCGTATTATACAAAGTGGTTATCTACCAAGTTCAGAGTACAACATATTGTTTGGAGTACACCTTCTAACATTAAGTAAGCGCTTCACAGCCGTAGTTAAATACACTTGAAACATAAATATCAAATACGTATATTTTAGTTTCAATGTTAAAAAAAATGTTATTACAAATATTCGTTATGCGGTATACACATTTTCGACCTTGCTGACTAATAATATTCTGACTTTGGGTAAACTTTCCATTATAAAACAATGTTACACCCAGATAATTGAAGGACTCAACAATTTCAATGGTTTTTCCATGGTAATACCATCTGTTATTATTTGAAAGGTTACCGCCATTACGAAAGACAACGATTTTCGTTTTGGCCACATTGACCTTTATATTCCATGTGGTACTATAATCATACAAGGTATCAAGCATAGTCTAAAGTCCTTCTATGGACTCAGAAAAATGGACAGTATCGTCCGCATACATAATCAAAAACAGCGATATATCTCTTAATTCAACACATTCAGTGGTTTTCATGATCAACTCATTTTCCAAATCATTGATATATAGAGAAAAAAGAAAGGGAGATAACCCTTCCCCTTGCATAAGCCCGTTTGTGACATTGAAAAAACACAAGATCTAACCATTTCATAGATGGATTTAACGATAGTGTACATTTTTCCAATGATCATATTCCTTGCTAACTTGTAAAACAATTTCTTACGATTAATAGTGTCAAACGCTTTTTCATAGTCTATGAAACAACAATAGAGTTTGTAACAAAAATCGATTAATTACGCCATGAAGTGTAAAAAGAGCGTCAGTTGTCCCAAAATTAGGGCGAAAACCAAACTGAGCGTCTGATATAATGTTATTACTATCTGACCACTCTACAGGGGTGTCAGCGTTTCAGTTGACAAACGGAATGGAATGA
>NW_018408520.1:0-3303 GCF_002113885.1 Mizuhopecten yessoensis
CTACCTATTCTACTGACAGTCAGCTATTTCAACAGAAATTATGCGAATTGCGGGATGGTCACTCAGAGTTGGATTACCTGCCCTAGTAACCATTTTTTTCCGTAAGGCGGAGTCAAAATAAACAACAAACTGTTGAGAAGCCCCTTGCAATAACTGAATACAATTGAATACAATGAATATATGTTAAGTGTTGATATAAAAACCCTAAGGTGAAGTATTCCCGGTAACTGCCGGGGCCGATTTACCTGTCCCGTTAACTGCCGGGAGCCGATCGGGGCCGATCTGATTCCATGTTGTTAATGTCAATACTCAACACATACACTGATCGAGAAGTGTAGAATAAGATTAATTCTCCTTGAAATTTCACTATATTTTGCATCAAATAATCACTTGAAAATACGTCAAAATTAGGCGATGACGTCAAAATATAACTTTATGACGTCATATTTAACTATTTCTCTGGAAACTGTTATGACATGACCATTTTTGAGGAAACATACACCTGAGCTGGTGATCCTCAAAGTTAATGAGGGTCAGTTAATTCAACATATTTGATAACGTGTTATTCCTGCAAGTTACTCGCAAAATGCAACAAATCTAGATTTAACAAATGCCAACAAAAGGTATCTCAATGTCATTTCCACATACAAATTGTACCAAGAGGCAAGACAATGTCATATGACTCTTTGACTCCTGCTTTTTCAAAAAAAAACCAAAGTCTTTGAAAGATTTTAACACGCTTGAAACTGGGGATCTTGAAAACGACTTAATGTCAAACTGAACCCTCGCTCCCAGAATGCTCCTAAGCAAAGTATTTCCCCGTATGCATCTAGGTTGATCTCGGTTTGATCCAGCAGTGACGGAATGTAAGATTATAATTATTTCGATTCTTATAATTCTATTTTTATCAAGTAGTTGAACCAAGAATCCAAATTCTAACACACCGTCTTATTTATTCTATTAATAAACAATTAACTGACCTAGGACTTGAAAAAAAAAATGTGTTTAACTACTGAGCATCCTCATGTTAAAAAAGTTATCAATACATATTTAAATGCATCTATGTATTTCAAATTTTGCTCTCTATAAATCTTCTCTGCACCTTGGATTTTTCTCATGGCAGAATCAAAGACCCTGTGCGCAAGGGCTGCAACGTAAGGCATACCTCACGATACGATATGTATCGCGGTACGATGCCCACGATACGTATCACGATACAAATGTCTGTAAACTTTAGAATGATTGNCGAGTGCAATTTTATCGTGTTTTGTCATAGATTTCAATAGTAAATATTATCAAAACATACTTTTTTATAATTTCTAGTACTTTTGAGTAAGACAGCACAGTGGACCACATCTTTACTGAAGGATTCCAAAATATAATTTTTAGAGTTTGATAAAAATTGATTGATAGTTTCAGTACTGTTAGTGTATCTCGATACAGGAAAACAAAACAATTCGATACAATACACAAGAAAGTATCACGATACGATACGATATTCCTTTGCAGCCGTACAGTGTATGCCCAACCTTTCTGATGACCCGTGACCCCAGAGCAGTGCTTTTATAAAAGATGAAAATGAATTACACTATACCCACGTGCATTCATTACGAGAAATTTCATATTAACAAATGTTCATTTTCTCGCAAGATCACAGTTTTATTTATTGGATTAAGGCTTTAACACATTTGTTATTATCCCTGTATCAAGCAAAAAGGTAACTATGCGTTGGAAATATTTGTCCTGTATGATTATAGTATCGATAGATCAATCATTGCCCAAAAGAAATACATACCTTACAAACCCCGCATGGAAAAAATACTAAAGATTAAATAAACAAACGCGATTCTGCAGTGGCGCTAGACGGATTCGAACGCGAGACGTTGCAATCCAGGGACTGTCACTCTAACCGACTGAACTACCTTATCGACGGAAATGAAATGTACAAGTCGCGCTTTTTTCTCCTGTGGGCACCTAAGGATTCCTGGCCCGCTGCACTGTAGTGTTTCTTATATATACCGTAACTGTCCCTTAATTTTGTGTTTAATATAACAGTAGCATGTTTGGGCAAGGACACTTCCGTTGATCATGTAGCTCAGTCGACAGAAGTGTTAGTATAACGATCTGAAGTGACCAGTATATAAAACCCAGTCTAGCCCCTCTATTCTCTCATCTGAAACAATGTGAACCTAGCTATCCGATAATACCGGAAATAAATAAAGTCAAAACAGGAAATGTTTCTACTTCCTAAACTATGCTTATGCTATCATATCTTACTACAGGAAATTCACAATACACACACAACTAAGAAAACTGCACTGTTATGAAAAGTAAATGCATGTCAAAGTTCCCGAGTAAAAGTCTATGGGATATTAACAAATACACTCGTGACAGCTACAGTTCAAAACATGCGTTGTTCACTCAGGCATGACATGGTCGTCGCTGAATTCACAAATCTAGATTTACCTGTGTTTTCACACACACACTTGTAACGCGATGTAGAAATACACAACAAATGTAACGATGAAATAAAGCTTTTATATGAAATGACATCTTTCATTCTGCATACCACCTTCTTGCAATCATAAAATGTTACTGAATGAACGATATTATTTACCAAATGGCACGTCCACTCCGGTATCATTCGAATAATCCATGATTAACAAAACGTTGTTCCACCGGAAGCTCTAATATCCGACCTTGAATGTCAAGGACACACAGCTGAGTCGTGCGTGCCTCACGTTGGACGCCAAAATGTAGCCGGGTGCAGGTCCTACACAGATTCGTTAGCACATCAACAAAGCAAATATTCATTTACACATTATCATTTATTTGAGTCGAAATATCCTGCAATAACACAAATTAAACATATAAGCACACGTACAATGCATATTAAAAGATATATATAATACAATAGTACGCGATACCCGTAACGGTTGCAATTAACATTACGAATTTAATACAATACATTTGAAATACGTATACATGATAAATTATAGAATTGATCAATTTTGCACATGACCTATGATAAATACCAGATAATTAAATAGTGCCTAATATTAAAAACGCCTACCCTATCGCTCTCACAGGGGTCTACTGATATCTACGTATAATTTACGTTGCCTACAGAATAGGTCTATGGTTCTGTTGAAAAGAAAAAAACAACTTAATATATAGTAAATATGTTTAGCAAATTACTTTAAAGCTGACAGTGTAAGTTAAAAAGATTACAATTGAGATTAAAAAAAAAAAAAAAATAATCTTGTTTTGAGATCTTCCCCAGCTCTGCCGACTATAGTTTCT
>NW_018408520.1:5006-7563 GCF_002113885.1 Mizuhopecten yessoensis
AATAATTACATGCATTTTTCCTGCAAACCGAAAGAGGCGACTAAGTATGAACCCCTGCTGTGACTGTTATATCCACCGCGGAATTGAGAGGAGACTAATGAGACATTCCGTAGGAAGTTCAGTTTTTTCATATTTACCGGATACCCACATGCACATGTTCAACGTTTTTGATATATCGCCCCTTCTTTCTGATGCTTATCTCTCGTTGACTCACTGTATATGACAGTGCATCTGGCGCAAGAATAGGTCCTCTACATCAGCGTTCCTTGTCCGCGATGCTCTCAGCTTAATTGCTGCCTTCGGCTGTCTTTAGTCGAGGGGACTATTGATTTTATATAAAAGCTAAATTATCAATGATAGTGTATCAGTTCTATCTTCTTGTAATATGATGTATATGTGCATGTAACTGTTCTGTTTCACTGTGTCTTGATAAAGGAGCGGATCGCTCCGAAAATTTGACAACCTTAACTTGTCCACACTGTTGGAATTACTTCTTTGCCCATATATATATATATAGTAGTGTCACCTTGCGCACACTATGAACAAATGATAACTGGTTCGATCGATTGATTGATAGGTTTTAAGTCCGCTTCACTCCCGATAAGTTCGGTTATCCAGCAGACGGAGAAAAGGCGGGAAAAATAGTAGAATGGATAACGTATGGAGTGAAGGAATAGAAGAGGGAGACATAGGAGAGAAGGAGCCGTCTGTCCTATATGTATTTACTGTATACACTAGTCGTATAGCAGCACCAATTCTGTAACGGAAGTGAAGTAGAAAGCCGCCAGCATTAACACCAGCTCCTAACTATTCTAAAAAATTGGCTTGTATATATGATTTTGAAGTCCTTCTAAATGTCTTAATAAAGAGACCCTAGTTCTAACGGCCGAAAATTTGGAATATAGCTTACACTATCCTCTGTGTCGGTGTTTACGCGCCTACTCTTTTTCGAAAAACTCAGAGGGATCTGTTTCGTGTGCGATTGGACAGTTCTCACACGGGCCACCATTTATAGTCCCATCCGACGGACTGTATGTTAATGGTTAAAGTCATGCATTTGCTGTTTTTTTGTTGTTCGTTCAATGTAATCCTCTTTTCATCATCGTCCCTGAAAATATGTCTGACTGTACTTTTACCAATGACATCTTTCTTAGAAATCTAGTCTTGTCTTTCACTTAATTCTGTTCATCGTTCCGACATTTATGTCAAAGAAATGTACCGATAGATTTATGAGCTTTATCAAGTGCAAGTTGTATGGACCGGAGTGGTGTTGGGGATGATTTGGGGGACGGGGGATGGGTTGGTTGTGGCAGAATACTTAGGGGTTGCTGTGTTTACTCGGGTGTGTATGTGCTCATGTCTACATACGTTGTATATATGTATTATGTTTTATTTTGTTATAGTATCGCTGTGTTATATGTTTCATAAAATTGGGTATTTTAATTTATTGTAGATTATTAATATTTCCCTATTAACTGTGTTAGATAAACAAGTATTGATTATTAGTTCAGTATTCGCTTATCCCGTTATTCCAACCTAACTAATAGGTCCATATAACACTGTCGTCTTCCCTCCTTTACCCGCGCTAACCTTGTAGGGTTTCACGCCGAATGAGCGAAATGACCTATTTACCTAGTTTATAGTGGTAATAGAGTTATATCCTAGTTTTTGTCCGTCGTTTAAGCTTTGTACAGTCTAAAAACTGCTTCAGAGTGTACATCGCCCCACGGCGGTACATATATATGTATGTATTAATGTGTATATACTCATGTATACATATATATACAGTATTATGCTCGAATAGACATAAGATTGCTGTGGGGTGGAAGACGCGCCCTTTTAAAAAACGGAACTCCCTTTACGTGGCCAGAACACATACGTTGCAGTTTTCTTATAGCAGTCGGGAGTTTGTATTATGGTTGGAATTTCTATTGCGTATCCTTAATTTCAACTAAACTTTTGACCCTGCACCCATCCCTTTTTTTAAAGTGACTTTCCCACCTGCAGTGTGTCTTATCTATATGTTCTATACGCGATTGTAGCTTAAGTCACTTCTGTGTTATTTCCATTGTTTCTAGGGCGTCAAAGGACATTTTAATATTATGAGTTTAATATTTTGATGGTTATAAAAATCTGTCATCAATAGACACAAATGCAAAAAGGTATGTTAAAAGGTGTTTCCTTATTCGATGTTTTCATCAGGAATGTTGCGAGATCGGGAACAAAAAAAGCATGAGAGTTATTTCCCCTCGACCAATGGTCTCGGGTCCACAACTCTAGATCCTGCTCAAATAGTCGATTTTGTTCAAAAAAAATATCAAAATTGTATGTATTAATATTTCTGTCTTGTATTTCTAAGAGCTCGTTGATTGTCGTAATTTTGATCTTATTTTCGTTTAGCTTTTTTCTTAATTCTTTCCTGTCCTCTTTATGTTTGTGACAGTGCCGAAAATCATGATCTATTGTTTCGTTTTCATTATAATTTGGACAGGTTGGTGATATTTTTGTATTCATAATACTTATGCTTAACTGGTTCGACCGATAATGCGTTCTTTAT
>NW_018408520.1:8419-12916 GCF_002113885.1 Mizuhopecten yessoensis
TATATTATATATGATGTAAAAATATATATGTGTCCGTATATATATATGCATGCCTGCATTATGTTGTCATTTTTTTGTTAGTCAGAACTAATCACAATGTACAGTCCCATTCTGTAATCGTCACAATGTACAGTCCAATTGTGTTATCGTCACACTGTACAGTCCCGTCCTGTTATAGTCATACTGGAAGTCCAGTCCTGTAATCGTCACACTGTCCAGTCCCGTCTTGTAATCGGCACACTCTACAGTCTCTAAAGAACTAACTCCAGACTGATTCGTAGGCTTTTGACACAATTTGTTCTTTATATATACCGACTTCCTGTTTTTGGCGGTTTTCAAAATTCGCTGTCGACATTTATACATGTGCATAATATCGTTAAAGAAATCATTCTTTATATTTTAATTCAAAGTCTCCAAATGTTTACCGTACAACCCAAAAATTGTTCCCACATTACATTGGGAAAAAAGGTAAATTTTGAAGTTTTTTAGACGTGATTCACATTATGTGCGTCAACCTCCTACGTTACGTTATTATAAGTGAAAAAAAAATAAGAAACTATTTTCGGAGGACGAAAGATTTAAATGTTAGAATAGATTTAAAATGACAAATAAAAAAATAAAAAAGAGGAAAAAAAAAGTTGGGAGAGATGATTTCAGAAAAACAATTCATGAGGTTGAAACAAAGGTTGTGACGTCATGCATACTTTTATCCGATTATGACGTCAATACTAAGGTTGAAATCTGATCGCCTTTGGCGGCCCTCAATTAAGCATTGAAATGTTTTTGTATGGTATTTATGATCTATTTGAATGACACAACTTGCAAGCAAACATCATAATGCGCGCTATCGTAATACTTATATTTATACTTAGTTCGATACTTATATGTACGTTTTCTCTGCCTTTAATGTTCTTTTTTAACTTACAATTTATATTTGAAATTTTAAATCCCAGCCTTATCGACAGTCCACACAAATTCGCTCAATATTTTAAACCGCGTGTTGTAAAGTAATACTTTTAACAAACCCTTCAATTTTATTCCACAATTCAGTACCAATACAATTGCGTATGATATGTCTATATAGTGATTTTCGTTTATCAATAAAAAAAAAACCGAGCTGAAAGTTTAATTTGAAATTGTTTCGATTTTTCCTTCGGAACAAATTTCGCGCATTGATAAATACAGTGAACACCGTGAGTCTGACCTTGCCCTCCACGAGAGAGTAATTTTTGGATGTTGAATGTGCAGAGAGTTCGAATTTGTGAGGAATACAGGCGTGAATTTATTTGTTGATTGTAAAGTAATACGTTGCTGAAAAACGGGCGTTGCACTTGGGTTGCTTGTCTTGAAAATTACTGTTGATTTCAACATAAATGCATTTTCCGTTGTTTCTTTTAGTGGTAATGCATAAATAAAAAATGTAAAAATTATAACCAGACTTTCAAAAATGTTAATTATTTCGTTCATACTCTCAGCAAATGGAAATCAAAAGCAGATGAAATGTTAGATGATGAAAAACAAATGTACACGTTGACCTATCTATTTAAAGATATCTCCCAGTAGAAAAATTAACAGAACCGGGTTGATAACAAAAAGGATCTTCAGATAATTGCAACGGACATCAGTTCCAGGATTTTCCCGATATTTTTCATCCTTCCGGAACTAACCGACGAAGGCCGATGGATTGTGACGTGCTTGTGACATCATAGTATGATTAATCTCTGAAAGAAGTTACATGCCTGTTAGTATCGCATTTTATGTGACAAATAATTATTTTCACTCAGAACGTATATTAACTTTTTTTCTAAATAAACAAGTAATAAAACATGAAGATTGTTTTCACAATGTGAAGATATTCATGTATGGGTTGAAACACAATTGTCTTTGCATCAATGATACACTTCCTGTTTCCCCACTGGACGTCTACTTCCGTACGAAAAATATTAAAGGCAATGTGTAGTAAGGGGAAGCAACTCTGTTTACGCACGCATGTGTTACAATTAAAGAGCTTCCGCGCCCGAGAGCTACGTTCTTATAACGTAAAATCCATGATGCACGCAAAGAGTTAAAGATAAAAATAAGGACACATTCTGCAATCATGTTTCTGTGGTTTAAAATTATTTCCATTATAATTAAACAACATCCCTAAGTACTATCAACACTTTCTAGGGTATGTTTAATTTATGTCCAGGCGGGTGTGTAAAACCAAATTTCGCCATAAAGTTGAAAGTTGAAAAGTTGAAAGGCATGGATATATTAGCGGAAATCACATCGTGGGTTCTCAACCCTCTTTACACATACTCAAACTTAAAAACATCGTGATTGTTAATTACGTTATCAATGAGCATTATACAAACAGAGATTTAGAAGTTCTTCCTTTTAAAATGATCGAATCTCGTTTTGATATTTTATAAAATCAATGTAGCCGAATTCAGTATGGCGGACCATGTCTAAACGACAAGTACGTTACACATACAGCTTACATTTTATATTCTACTTCTTTTCTTGATGACGATGGCTTAATGTTTTAATTGTTTAGGTATTATATATAGTGTTAAATGATGTGATCTTTATTAAACTTCGTTTTTACTTATATCAGCTATTTTCCGCAATATCGCCAGTGCTCGTACGGTCTTTCGTCCCACTTTAATAAAAAAAANAATTTGATTTGTTTCCTCAGACACATTATACTGTATAACCCGAGGTATGGTAGTACATACATTCAGTTTATTGACAAAATGAAAGTCAATTACACAAAACAGTCTTCCTCCCGATAAATGGGGAAATGTATATTATGCCTGTGTTTGTTGGACGGTTGGTCATTAAAATTGCGTGTTTTTGTCTGTTAGCTAGAAATTGAATGTGGTAAATACAGACTTAAAATTATGGTTTCGTTCTTAGATAAAGTAAAATTTATATTTCGCGCGGTTGACTACAAGGAATTAGCGCGGAATTGTTTTCTCTAATGGTACCCCGATAGGTGGCGACACCTGTAGGGCATGTGTAGCACATGCAGCAAGTGTTGCTGGGACCTCAGTTCAGGTCAACGCACGGGTCAGGACGGAGGTATAGAAAATGGCAGAGGAAAGACCAGCGATATCACTAAAGACAGTTTTGGAGGCGATACAGACTCAGAAAAATGAATTGCAGGGGTATATGGACACTCAAATAGATACGTTGAAAAGAGATCTTAAAACTGCAACAGAAGAAAATTCCAGGGTTGATGTTAAAAACTAAAAGCTGATGCGGACATCTCGTGGCGTAGGAATGGAAATAAAGAACAATTTAAATTCAATGCCGAATTAGAAGAGAATTTGACCCAGGCCGTTTGGGCAGGTGGAGTGGACAAGCACGAGTATTGTCACGAATAGATAATTAAATGTGTGGAGGACATTAAAAACAGAAATAAGCTTATCAAGTTAGCGGACTCTTCAGAGTGTGGTTGGGATACGGTCAAGTGCTATGTGACCAATTCAATAGCCAGCGACTCCGAGGACGAGAAGAAAATTTATAAAGCAGAAGCCAGAGCTCAGAGAAAGAAAAAAAGAGAGATTGGCGAAAGTAAAAGGAAATAGACGAGGAAAATCCGGATTTGGACATACGGATGGCGGCTCTAATTTTAGTCGCCCTCCTGCTGCTTCCGGTCAGAATTTTCGTGACAACACAGGAGTCGTCACAAGGAAACCGTGGTCGGGAGGAGCCTGCTTTGGCTGTGGTCAGTTTGGGTACTTCAGGAGAGAATGTCCGATCAACTCCGCAGATGGACGGCCGGGATTTCACCCAACAGCAAAGTGATGTTGAGCCAGCGAACCAGGAGAGGCACACGAGGGGGAACAGTTGGTGCTAGATAAGTNGGGAGGAGCCTGCTTTGGCTGTGGTCAGTTTGGGTACTTCAGGAGAGAATGTCCGATCAACTCCGCAGATGGACGGCCGGGATTTCACCCAACAGCAAAGTGATGTTGAGCCAGCGAACCAGGAGAGGCACACGAGGGGGAACAGTTGGTGCTAGATAAGTATTTTAGCGAACAATGCGACAATGCGGGGGTTCATGATAATGACTTGTTATTGACCGAAGATTATTATGAATATGAGCAGGGAGAAAAGGAAATACCGGTGAAGGGTAGGTTATGTAAAAATGTAGGTTTTTGGAGAAACATAGGGGCTAGTAAATTTATTCTGGATGCTATTCAGTTTGGTTATAAAATCCCATGTTTTTCGACACCTCTTCCTTCAGTTCTTTGTAATAATCAATCTGCACTGTCCAATTCGGTGTTTGTAGAGGAGGCTATTGATCAGCTAGTGCAGAAGGGGTTAGTTGAGGTATGTCATGAGGCACCCTATATTGTAAATCCATTGTCGGTGTCAGTGCAGCAAAATGGGAAGAAAAGGCCGGTGCGTTGTGAACAGCCTATTGGCGTTTGTTGTTGCCACCAGGGGGGTGGGTACTTAGAGAACACTTATGTCTTTATTTGTCGAATGATGTTTAACACTTTATTT
>NW_018408521.1:0-1834 GCF_002113885.1 Mizuhopecten yessoensis
TCCAGCAGCCGACTCCATGCTAAAACGAGTGCTACCGCTATTATATTCGTATAAAGTTTAAATATATTCATGTGTCAAAACATGATAACATTTTACAAATTTTACAAAAAGAAACTCTGTACTTGACTCTCATATAGACATCGCATACACCTGTGACGCCCCCCCCCCCCCCCCCCCCCCCCCCTCCCCCCCCCCCCCCCCCCCCCCAGGCTTTTTTCCGGTTATGTATACGTCAGACTCAATCGTGACAATGTCATTTATATATGTAGAATGCTATTATTCATAAAGATATTACGTAGGAAAACTATAAAACAATGTAGCTATTTTTTTTTCTCGTCCTAATACGCGCGTTTCTCACCGGCTTATTTTCTAAAAAAAAATCCCCAGTAATACCGGCGCCCTCTCCTAAAATGAATACATAACACATAACACACGGGTATAACTATGCAGAATGTAATGACATTATTTCTTTATCGCGAAAATATCATAAAACAGTACAAATCAAAACTATTTTCATCGACGAAATTCATCGTATAAACAACCTCCTATTCTATATAGTATACATATACGTGTAATCACGTACATGCTTCTTTTTGTTCAACTAATAACAATAGTATATTCTGTTGGTTGGAATACATACAGAATACATACAGCATACCTACAGAAGTCAGACAGGCGGATGGACGAACAGAAGGACACAAGAATTTATTTGTTTTCTTTAATTTAACAATGATAAACATATTAATAATCGTTGTTGTAAAATGTTTCCTAAAATGCTGAAACATAAGTCACATATGTGCATTTTAATTTCCTCTTCACTAGCAAAGTCATTGGGGAATTATAATCACGAAGATAGCGTTTCTTTAATATCCAGAACCGGAAGGCAACAAAGAGAAAAGACGAAATAACGCCAAAGCGCCAAAGCGAAAAGACGAAATAACTCCAAAGCGCCAAAGCGAAAAGACGAAAAGACGCAAAAGCGCCAAAGCTAAATAACGAAATAACGCCAAAAGGAGGGAGAAAAGACGCAATTTTATCTCTTCGCTTTGGCGTTAATTTCACTTCGGTTTGGCGTTATTTCGTTATTTCGCTTTGGCGCTTTGGCGTTATTTCGTTATTTAGCTTTGGCGCTTTGGCGTTATTTCGTCTTTTCGCTTTGGCGCTTTGGCGTTATAGCGTTATTTCGTTATTTCGCTTGGCGTTATTTCGCGGGCGACAAAGCGAAAAGACGAAATGTCATATATCAGCCACCATAGTTTTGCCTATTGCTATACTTACAGGAACAGTGACGACTTCTTGCCCAATATTGTGGCTCCTTCGAAATGCCTTGCTGCACATCAGGATGCTGCATAATGCGTTTGAACAGATCAGTACTTCCGCTTTTTGGTTGACCAATCAGCATAAAATATGGAAGACACCGAAGTAATGATGTATTTTCAGGTCTTTCTCGTCCGAAGTAAAGTTTACAGAGTCTCCCTGTGTTACCCTCCATTGTATTGCACAACATTTCTGTCCATTCTGGCCTTCTATCATCATCATCATCATCATCATACCAGCAGGGATTTTTAAAGCCAGGAAGAAAGACGGGTGGTTTCTGCATAAAGAATTTTAACATTTAATCGACAGGTTTAATTAAAATGTTAAAACATCTGTAAAAAAATAATGTTGATATGTTTGCATCTACTTGTCGTTTTCTTTCAATAATTGTACAATGGTATTGTTAACGTATACACTTCATTGTTATTGGTGGTGGGGTTAATGGGGGTTAGATATTGGTGGTGGGGGATGGTTGGAGCTAGATATTGGTGGTGGGGGTTGGTGGGGGTTAGATGTT
>NW_018408521.1:2955-3338 GCF_002113885.1 Mizuhopecten yessoensis
GGTGGGGGTTGGTTGGGGTTCGATATTGGTGGTGGGGGATATATATTGGTGGTGGGGGTTAGATATTCGTGGTGGGGGTTATATATTGGTGGTGGGGGTTGGTGGGGATTCGATATTGGTGGTGGGGGTCGGTGGGGGTTCGATATTGGTGGTGGGGGTTGGTGGGGGTTAGATATTGGTGGTGGGGTTAGATATTGGTGGTGGGGGTTAGATATTGGTGGTGGCGGTTGGATATTGATGGTGGGGGTCGTTGGGAGTTAGATATTGGTGGTGGGGGTTGGTTGGGGTTCGATATTTGTGGTGGGGATAGATATTTGTGGTGGGGGTTAGATATATTTGTGGTGGGGGCTAGATATTGGTGGTGGGGGTTGGTGGGGATTAGA